>NC_083897.1:31304985-31607701 GCF_032452875.1 Bos javanicus | reverse complement strand
TTAGGCAATAGGATGTTTCTCATATTCTCTTTACAGGGATCTTTGCCCTTCAGCTTCCCATTTGTACCTCCAATTAAATTAAGGATGTTAGTTCTATTTGTCCCAAAACAATGCCACACACAATAAATAAAGCTTCCTGCTTGCAGCTGGCTGTGTAAAAACACCTACATAGGAAAACTCATGCTGTGCTGTGCATACAGCTAAATCGAATCTATAGTTATGTAAGCATTCCCATAGAGACAGCAACCTCTCTTCTTCTTTTCTCTCTCCTCCCTCCCTTCCATCCTCCCCACTCCCTACCTCATGCCCATCACCATTTAAGAAATGATTTGGCCTAGTTAAATGGCACCAACACTCTCAAGCAACATATGCTATGATTCTTTGCAACCCCATGGACTGCCTATCAGGCTCCTCCATCCATGGGATTTTCCAGGCAAGAGTGCTGGAGTGGATTGCCATTTCCTTCTCCAGGGGATCTTCCCGAACTAGGAATCGAACCTGGGTCTCCCACATTGCAGAAAGACGCTTTACCGTCTGAGCCACCAGAGAAGCCCGATTAGTAAGATCATAATGAGCCAAATCCATGCCCTCCCAGCTTAAAGGGTTGGGCTATCTTTTCCATCTCTTTCCAAGAGCCACGCTGGCCTCCCTTTGCAGCTGCTCTCAGAGAATCAGTCAGCTGCACTCGGACTTCCACAATCCCAAAGAAGCATCTCTTGCAAGTGGAAATCTGGCTCTGCAGTTTCCCATGCCTACCAGGACACATCCCTCCACCAACTCTCAGGTGAGCTTCTCTCTCCATCCTGGATGGAGGCCCAGCTGAGTGGGCAGGTGGGCAGCTGTGTGAATAACAACTCTCCAGGTGTTTTGTTGCTTCCCTTTACCTCTCCCCAGGCTCTGGGGGTTGCCCCAGGATGGTCCTCCTATGTGTTTCAACAATAATGCAGTCTTTTCCCATACATGCTCTTCCCATGAGAAGAGGGGTCTTACAACTCCCAACCCCAAGCAACTCCCTTTTCCCTCTTTCTTCTCTCTTCGTCTTTCATTCTTTTTTAGGTCTTTCTTCTTTTTCACTTCTCTATGATTTTGACAATCTGAACTGCTCTAGACAGTCCTGTTTCCAGTTTGAATGCTCTGAATGCTCAATTCCTATCAATCACCATCATCAGCACCATAGTTCACATTTGTTGAGCACTTATCATGTGCCAAGTGCCAGGCTAAACCTTCCCTTTCATTAACCTGCACACCCTAAGCTCCTGGCAGGGGTAGCCCATTCTACAGGTAAATCCAGTGAGACAGAGTTTACAGAGAGTTTAGGTATTTTGCCCAACGTTACATAGCTAATAAGTGACAGAACCAGGATTCAGAAACAGATCTGCCTAGACGCCACTATACTATATGGCCTCAATTACTGTCAGACCACCTGGCCTACAAAATATGCACCCCAATACTCTGGATTAGATTTATGTGGGCTGCATGGGCATTCTCAGTCATACCAGAGAAGTCTGCTAAATGAAATCCAAAATGCCTAGGAGTAACTTTAATTAGAACCATGTGAGACCTACAAAAAGAGAACTGTAAAACTTTACTGAGAAATATATTAAAAGAGACTTGAATAAGTAAGGAGACATACCATGTTCTGCAATTGGAAGGCTGAATGTGGTAAAGAGAAATCAATTTGTTCTTAAATTATTTATAATTTTAGTTGAATTCCAATCAAAACACTAACAGGATTCTTTGGGGGACTTAGCAAAATGATCCCAAGATTTAGTAGGAAAAATAAATGCAATAAAAGTGCACAGAAAACTTTTGAAAAAGAAAAGTAATGAAATGGAATGGAATTAGCCCTGTGCTTGTGCTTAGTCACTCAGTCATGTCCGACTCTTTGCGACCCCATAGACTGTAGCCTGCCAGGCTCTTCTGTCCATGGGGATTCTCCAGGCAAGAATATTGGAGTGGGTTGCCATGCCCTCCTCCAAGGGATCTTCCCGACCCAGGGATCAAACCCAGATCTCCCGCTCTGCAGGTGGATTCTTTACCATCTGAGCCACCAGGGAAGCTCAAGGATACTAGAGTGAGTAGCCTATCCCTTCTCCAGGGGATCTTCCTGACCCAGGAATCAAACCAGGGTCTTCTGCATTGCAGGTGGATTCTTTACCAGCTGAACTACCAGGAAAACCCTGGAATTAGCCCTATCAGACATTATTTTTTTTTTATAGTCTACTGCGTTCAAAATACACACTATACATCTACAATTATTAAAAGACTAGGATACCGGAACAAATTTAGACATACAAATCAATGGAATCCTATATATCCCCAATGCTGATCCTACTACATATTTGAAACTAATACTGATAAAGAAGGCATCTCAAAAAAGGAGGAAGGAAAAGGTTAGCTATGGTTTTTCCAGTAGTCATGTATGGATGTGAGGGTTGGACTGTGAAGAAAGCTGAGCGTCAAAGAATTGGTGCTTTTGAACTGTGGTGTTGGAGAAGACTCTTGAGAGTCCCTTGGACTGCAAGGAGATCCAATGAGTCCATCCTAAAGGAGATCAGTCCTGGGTGTTCTTTGGAAGGAATGATGCTAAAGCTGAAACTCCAGTACTTTGGCCACCTCATGTGAAAAGTTGACTCATTGGAAAAGACTCTGATGCTGGGAGGGATTGGGGGAGGGAGGAGAAGGGGATGACAGAGGATGAGATGGCTGGATGGTATCACCAACTCGATGGACATGAGTTTGAGTGAACTCCAGGAGTTGGCGATGGACAGGGAGGCCTGGCGTGCTGCAATTTATGGGATCACAAAGAGTCGGACATGACTGAGCGACTGAACTGAACTGAACTGAATAAATGATATTGGAAAATGTGGTTAAATATCTCAGGAAAAATAAATAAAATTATTAGTAAACAGCATTAAGTAATTTTTAGATGAATTATTGAATCAAATGTTCACAAACTTCAAATGATAAAGCCAGAATAAAACAGAAATAAGTATTTATCAAATAACTAATAGAAATAAAAATTTCTAAATTTAGAAATAATGGAAGAATAACTTAGAAAATTAATACATTTGACTTTTTACCTATTAAAAACTTCTCTTAAGACCAAGCTATTCAATCACCTCATAATTAAACATAAAAGGCAATTTGAAAACTGATAAAAAAAATTCATAATAAATAGTCTTATTTTAACCATTTAAATAATTCATACAAAATATATAAGTAAAGCACTAATACTCAAATAACCAGATACAAAACTGAACAAACAGTCACTGGATACAGACTATATTTCAAGACATGTGCTAGACACTGGAGAATATAAAGTTTATAAAAACCGATCTGTCTCTTGAAGTGCTTAAAATCTACAGAGAGATTAAACATTAATTTTTTTTTAAATTTTAAAAAGTGGCACAACCAAGCATCAGAGTTGTGATGATAGAAGCCTGAATGAGGTAGAAGTGTAACAAAAGGAAGGTTTACCAAGTTTGGGGAACTCAAGTTTCATGGAAGAAGTTTTGAAAGATGAGTAGATGTTCCATAGTTGTACAGGAGATGCTGCGTAAGGATATTTCAGAAAGAAAGAGCAACTTTAAGTAGATCAAGAGGCATGATGTGTGAGGTTAGATGAAGGTGAGATTTTCAGCTGGAGCCCACTAAAGCTAAACTTATAGGCCAGAACATGGCAGACCTTACCTTTTATTTTCTAGGCAATGGAGAGTCCAAGAGTTGTAAGTAGGCAAAACTATAAACAAATATGCATTTTAGAAAAAACAATTGTGACTTCAGGAGAAAGGATGCATTGGAGGGAGGCAAGATCAGAGGTCATGAGACCAATATGGAAGTTGTGAAAGCAATTCAGGTTATAAATGGTAAGAACCTGGCTTAAGACAATAGCACTGGGGAAATAGAAGGACGTAATTCAAAAGGTGTTGTGGATAATCCATAAAAGAAATCTGAGTGGTTAATATGGAAAAAAAGTAGAACTATCAGTAATCAACAAAATACAAATTAAAATTTTTTGAAGATATCACTTTTCAAGATATTATAGGAATCAAAATATTTTAAATGCAACAATATGGCATACTAACAATTTTGAAGTTAAACCTACTCTTATATAGTTTCAATAGCCACCTAATTGTCAACAAATATGAAAATGGTTATGTTAACTGTGCTAAATCCACTGGATGGAATATTATGCAACTGTTACAAGGATACTTCTAAAAATTTTGTAATGACATGGGTAAATGTTCATGACGTGTGTGTGTGTGTGTGTGTGTGTTAGTTTCCCAGTCATGTTGGACTCTTTGCAACTGCATGGGCTGTAGTTCACCAGGCTCCTCTGTCCATGGAATTCTTCAGGCAAGAATACTAGAGTGGGTTGCCATTCCCTTCTCCAGGGGATCTTCCAGACCCTGGGGTCAAACCCAGGTCTCCCACATTGCAGGCAGATTCTTTACCGACTGAGCCACCAGGTAAGATCATTCATGACATAGACATCTACAATTATACATTGAGTCAACACTTACTGATCACCTACTATGCACCAAGCACTGGGCAGAGGATGGTTATACAGCAGTGAAAATTATATAAATGGTTCCAACCCTCATGAAGCTTAGTCTCTGGTGGATGAACAACAAAATGAATAATTCACTTAAATCAACAATAAACAATGGTGTGGAATGCTATAGAGAAAGAGACCATGGTGCTATGACTGAGAATAAAAGGTAGGATGGGGTGAATATACTGAGATGAAGCAGCCAGTGAAGATATCTCTTAGATGGCAGAGACTTACAGATGAAAAGATAATAGACTTGTGAAGATCAGTTGAAATGGCAGTAAAGGCAAAGGAAAAAGACAGTGCAAAAGCACTGAGAGGAAAACACAAAGGCTGAGTTTGATTAATTGAAAGAAGATAATTTGGGAGCAGTAAGAAAGTAACAGGGATGATAGAAGAGAAAAGTAGAGAGGTGAGCAGAGGCTTGACCAGGCAGGGTTTTGTAGGTCATGGCACAGAGTATTAGTTGAATTCTAAGTGCAATGGGAGGATAATTCTATTTTTTATTTTTTGAATAGGGAATATATCCAGATGGTTCAAAAATCCAAACAGTATAAAAAAGATTTACTTTTTTGATTAGTGATGAATCTTGCTCTCTCTCAGCCCTTGTACTTATCCACTGGATATATTTCCCTACTCATCCACAAGCAACCATTTTTTTGGCCACACCATGGCTTATGAGCTCCTACTCCCCTGACCAGGGATTGAACCTGGACCCTCAGCAGTGAAATCATAAGGTCTTAAGCACTGGACCACCATTGAATTCTCTCACAGGTAACCATTTTTATTAGTTTCTTATGAATCCTTTCAGAATTTCAATGCAGATACAAATACATATTGTTGATTTGTCTCTATGTCATATGCCAGAAGTGACATGCCATATATACTCCTCTATACACTGATTTTTTTCACTTGATAATATATCCTAGAGCTCTTTCCATTTGTAGCACGGCACATTTAACCAGTCAATGGTTAGCTATTTAAGGATTTTTATCACATAATATGATTTATCTTTTAGAAAGATGATTATGAATGTGTAGGGAATGGGTTGGAGGGGATAACAGTTAGGTAAAAAAGATATTTCTTAAGCCCAAGGGGTAGCAATTGAGTTCTAAAGGAGTGAGTCGGTTCAAGATATAATTTAGAGTAGAGAAGGCTGGAGTGGGTGATGGACTAGATGTGAGACATAAAGGAAACAGAGACATGAAGGATGATTCCTTAGTTTTTGGATGGAGTGACTGGTGGAGAGTGGTACCATTTGCTGAGATGGGTAAGACTGAGGAGCAAGGAACAAGAAGAGGAAGTCAAGATCTCCCTGGAGACCTGCTAGGTTTGAGATGCCAGGGAAACGTTCAGGGTTGAGATGTCAAGTAGGCGTCAGGATGTGTGAACATGGATCTTAAAGAAGTCTGTGCTAGAGATAGAAATGTGGGACATATCTGTTTGTCAATTATATTTAAAGTCATGACAATGGGTAAAGTCACTGAAAACATGAATGCAAAGTAAAAAGAGAAGAAGGGGAAGACCTTGGCTCTGCAGAATCCCAACATTTGATGGTCAGACAAACGACGCTTAACAAGTCAGAAGTGAATCAGAGGAAACCTAGGAGAAGCCAAGGGAAGTGAGAGTTTCAAGAAGGAAGTGGTTGACTGTGTGGGCTGATGAGAGCAAAGAACGGTAAGTTAAAAAAAATAAAGCAAAAAATTGGAACCATCCTTAATTATACATATGTGTGTGTTTATAAACTATTTGGACACACATATATACATATATATACATATGCAAATCTATATCTACATATACATATATGCATATATTCTGATGCATAGAAAATAACTGAATAAAAATCTTCTAAAAAACATTATCAATGATCAACTTTCAAAGGTCAGATTATATGATCTCTCCCTTTGTCTCATTTTTTTTATGTTTGCCCAGTTTTCTATAATGAATATTTGTGACTTTTGTAATGGAAAACTGCATTAAAAAAATAAGAGGTTTCTTAGCTGATCTTGAGGTGGCCCTGACTTGGAGTAGATATGCAGTATGAATAAGGATCTTCTAGAAGCCTGTGAAAATCATTTCTGTTGGGGAAATGAAACTCGTACCTTCTGATAGGCTTCCCCACCAGGTGGATGCCATCTGGATGGAGTGTGGAAGCAGGGCAGGAGAGGAGACATGTGAGTTAGGGAACCTGGCCCTTTGCAGGATCTGCTCTAACTGGATCAGAATCACACTGCTATGGATCTTATGCTGAAAGTGAAGCAAACTAAGACCAATTCTTTTCAATGCAAGCAAGCTGCTGCTGCTGCTAAGTCACTTCAGTCATGTCCGACTCTGTGCGACCCCATAGATGGCAGTCCACCAGGCTCCCCGTCCCTGGGATTCTCCAGGCAAGAACACTGGAGTGGGTTGCCATTTCTTTCTCCAATGCAGGAAAGTGAAAAGTGAAAGTGAAGTCTCTCAGTCGTGTCCGACTTTTCATGACCCCATGGACTGCAGCCTACCAGGCTCCTCCATCCATGGGATTTTCCAGGCAAGAGTACTGGAGTGGGGTGCCATTGCCTTCTCTGATGCAAGCAAGCTAACCTTATAGAACTCAATTCAAGCTGCTGCCAATTAGAAGCTGCCTCTAAAATTTGCACTAATTTGCCTCTGAATTCACACACATCCCCTTGTCCACTATGGCCCTCAGTAACTTAGTGAAACACAGAGTCCGAAGGATGCCATTCTGAGGGCAACAGCTCTGATCTACTCACACATTTCAGTCTTGCCCCTTTCAGACACCACAGCAGTTGCTGCCTTGACCAATCCAAAAAAATATTCCCCTGAGCACATATGGAACCCCCATCGCTAGTCATCTCTCCAGATGGCCGTCATGCTGCATTTAGCTAGCATCCTGTCAAGGTGGAGCATTTCTAAGAAAGCCCCTGCTTTTATTTCCCAGAGCAACGATTGCCAAATTCGATCACTGCCTAGTCTGTTTTGGCAAGACAAACAATCCTACAGACCTCCACCCAAAGCTAAGCCATTGCCAACACCCCTAACAGCTAGAAGACTCAATGGGAAGACAAGTGTTGCCTCTCACAGGCACTGTCCCACAAAGTACCTCCCTCATTTCAGTATCTGTAGGAGGTTGAATACTGCCTCCTCTGCCAAGATGCCCCTGATCTAATCCCTGGAACCAGTGAATGTGTTACCCTAGAAGTCAAAAAAGAGCACTGTTGTTCATCATGGATTTTTTTTGGCAGTAATTTTGAATTTTAAAAAATATTGCATTAAAATGTTGTTAATCATCAAAGAAAATGACTCCATGATCAATAGTGAGTTTTGAAGCCTTCTTAAATTGTGTGTCCTAGGCAAGCACCTCATATGCCTCAGCCTTGTCCCAACCTGGCAGAGACTAATAGAACTAATCACACTATTATTTAATTATCCATTTCTAAGTCTGACTGCTCCCTAGACTGTGATCCCCTAAAAGTTCAGACCATAGCATATTCACCTCTGTATGCAAAGGGCACAGGATGGAGGAGGCACCCAATAAATTTTACATGAATGCATGAGAACCAGTGAGAAGTATTATCTGAGTTTTCATCTACTCAGTATTCTGTAATACCTTATATGGGGAAAGAATCTAAAAAAGAATAGATATATGTATATGTATAACTGAATCACTTTGCTGTATACCTGAAACTAACAAAATATTGTAAATCAACTATACTCCAATTTAAAAACTAGAAATGCATATAAATGAGGTGTTTTTAATGCCCAGTAAAACATAGGATTGTTTAAATGGATATTTAGTAGAAATGTTCATTTCCAAGTGTGAACACAGGAACATAGAAATGAGCATCTTTAAGAACCGGTCTCCTTACAACTATAATTGATGTAAAGGAAGATGGCTGACCTTCATTCTTCTGAATGCCCCTAGGTAATGGATCACAAGAGGAACAACAGAGAATGCCATGCTTCTGCAGAGACAAACTTCAGTTCAGTTCAGTTCAGTCGCTCAGTCATGTCCGACTCTTTGTGACCCCATGAATCGCAGCACGCTGGGCCTCCCTGTCCATCTGAGCTATCTCAATTAGGAGGGCAGTTTTATTTTGTACTTTCAGGCTACATACAGTTCATTGAACACACTCCCCACTCTAATGCTGATTTTGATTTCCTTACATTAGCTTTAGCTCTTTTCACTATTTTATAATTATCTAGTCTGTAATTTTCTAGGCTTGTCTGAAATCCCTGCTATGGTATGTTCATTCACAGGAATCCAGTATCTCTAGGAGCCAGTAACACCTGTGGTATGCTGTATTTGTATAAACATAATTTCATTTCTCTCTTCTCTTCCTAGACTACCTGCAATGCACTCCAAGACATGAGACAGGTAGCTTGTTGAATTCACAAATACCCTTAATTAAATTAGAAGATAACTTCAAGGTAGTTCAAAGGCTGGAGTTGAACACTAAGTCTTAAGTTGTCAATTCTAAATCTTTGCTGCTTTGACACCATTTTCTAATAACCACAGGACAGGCCAGAACTGAACAGCAGCTACAGTTGGCTTAATGAAGTTTAGGTAAATTGGCTCATTAATACCGCTTTGGAAGGAACTTCCATTTTCTACATCACAAGACATGATTCTTACCATCTTTCAGCAATAACATTAAAATCTTTTATATTTCACCAAGATGCCAAGTCACAAGAGAGTGTGGAAAGTCCAGAGGTTCTTCTGATTACTTATAAAATGCAACTGCCATCTTCTCTGTTCTCAGTGTGGGACTGCAAATAGCATCTGCCTAACTGTGACTGGGAGCCAGCAGCCGGTTGCCCTCTGTTTGGAGTTTTAAGTAAATGGTAATTAAGAAAAGAAAGAAGGGGTGGCAAGTTGAATTGAAGGCTCCCTAATAGATGGCATTCTTCCTACTTAGAGTGACATTTACAGCATACATTTGCCACCTCATTGTTTTCTGTATGACTTAGAGGGAAAAAAAGAGTCAAATTAGTGTAAATCTTTGGTGATACAAAGACTTGAACAGACTTGTTGAAAATGTCAATCCAACCAGGCAGTCATTATTGGTTACAAATGATTATAGCAACACAGTGATATTTTGCATTTCTATCACACTTAAGATCTTTTGAAAACACTTTGAGATTTCTTTCTCATTGAAAATCCTAAAAGGACATTTCTTGCTCTTGTTTCAAGTTTTAAGAAAGCATTTTGACAGGATCAGCGGCTGCACTTGTGCAGCTTCTCTCGCTCACCTCTCCAACAACCCAGACCTGTCACATCCTGTCTTTATTTGACTTTGTAGGATTTTTGTTCATCATGAAACTTTTTACATTCACTTTGATTTTTTTTTTAAATTTTACTGAATTTAGGTAGTATCATCTTGATGATTGAGTTTGTTTTTATTTTTTTGCACTCCTTCAATTTAGCCCCCAGAGTGGAGTGCCTCGCTCACCTCATCCTGTCCTCAGACTCGATGCCTGACAAGTAGCCTGCACTGAATAAATATTTGTTGGGATGGCCAAAAGGTTCGTTCAGGTTTTTTCATACTATCTTTTGGGAAAACTCAAAACGAACTTTTCGGCCAACCCGATATAAGGTCCACAACAGACGTAAGGTCGTTGCACCTGAACTCTACAGTCCCCAATAACATAGGAAAATTCACTGAAGGAGAGGGAAACGGGGGCACGAAAGGGAGTCACAGAGGGCCAGAAGCAGCCTCACCAACACCCAAATGTCACCGTTCCAGCAACTACGAGTGGCTGCTGCGGTCACTGTATGGTGCACGCCCTGGGTTCTCTGGGTGCTTGCACGTGGGACTGGGAGGGGTCCAGTAACAGTCAGTGAAGAGGCTGCAAAATGGAGAGGAGTGACTAGCTCCCCTCTGCGGCCCCGATATGGGGGTCACTCCTGCTACAGCCGGCATTCTTTTCTGAGTTGTACAACACACACTTCTCTTGATCTATTTGGACCTTTGTTTTTTGGGTATGGCCAGAGCTCCACAACTGAGCACATGTCCAGAGAATCTGGCTGGTTACGGCTGGACAGCAACCACCGACCTCTTTTAGGATAGCCACTCTCCTAGTCAATAAAAGCTGTCTATTTGGAAAAACTGAGCCACTGCCTGAAATGCAAACTTGGACTATGCTCGACCAGAAGTACTAACACAACCATCCTCTTCAGTAGAATTTCGTAGACTATTAGTTCAATCTATGAAAGAAACAAGGAGCACAGAGTATCAGCCACCACACAGAGAAAACATAAAAGTTGAGAAACAATGTATTTCATAGTAGAGGACAGAGGAGCCTGGTGGGCTACATACAGTCCAAGGGATTGCAAAGGGTCAGATACAACTTAGTGACTGAACCAACAACAAATGTTTCATAGATGAAGAATAAAGATGGTAAAATACTAAGAAACCTAGACAGTCACCAATTAAAGCTTATAAAAATGGTTTTCAGACAAACCAAGTTCACACTCTAATTTTTATTTTGAATGCTGACAAAGATAACAGTTAAGTTGACCAGAGTTGTATGCTCTGGTGGAGGACAATGGCAAAGAGGCGGGGAAGGAGTAGGAGGTAATGGGACGTACCTAAGAATGAAGTTGATTCATGTTGATGTATGGCAAAACCAAAACAATATTGTAAAGTAATTAGCCTCCAATTAAATAAATTAAAAAAAAATAATGAAGTTGAATAGACTTGGATTCCAGGCCCGGTCAGCCACTGACGATGAATAAACTCTGTCCTGCAGGACAGAGAAGTAAACACATGTGCTCAGACAGCCATGTGGAACCAGAAGTCCCGAGGCCATGTTCCAATTTTAACTACAGTGTTTTCTTGTCTTTCCAATTTGTTTAGTCGTATGTTTACTCTATCAAACTCTCTTTAACATTCTGTCCTTAACCTCCAGCTATAGATCCCACAACAGGCTCACCTTTGCTTTCTTTCTGGTGAATGAAAATGGATGCTAGGGCTGGGGAGACAAGTACTGGTCTGTGCCCTCCATGGATATTTCATTTAAGATCCTCAGCAGCTTTATGAGGTGAATAATATAAGAAGAGATAAGAAAGCCTTCTTCAGCGATCAATGCAAAGAAATAGAGGAAAACAACAGAATGGGAAAGACTAGGGATCTCTTCAAGAAAATCAGAGATACCAAAGGAACATTTCATGCAAAGATGAGCTCGATAAAGGACAGAAATGGTGTGGACCTAACAGAAGCAAAAGATATTAAGAAGAGATGGCAAGAATACACAGAAGAACTGTACAAAAAGACCTTCATGACCCAGATAATCACGATGGTGTGATCACTGACCTAGAGCCAGACATCCTGGAATGTGAAGTCAAGTGGGCCTTAGAAAGCATCACTATGAACAAAGCTAGTGGAGGTGATGGAATTCCAGTTGAACTATTCCAAATCCTGAAAGATGATGCTGTGAAAGTGCTGCACTCAATATGCCAGCAAATTTGGAAAACTCAGCAGTGGCCACAGGACTGGAAAAGGTCAGTTTTCATTCCAATGCCAAAGAAAGGCAATGCCAAAGAATGCTCAAACTACCACACAATTGCACTCATCTCACATGCTAGTAAAGTAATGCTCAAAATTCTCCAAGCTAGGCTTCAGCAATATGTGAACCGTGAACCTCCTGATGTTCAAGCTGGTTTTAGAAAAGGCAGAGGAACCAGAGATCAAATTGTCAACATCCACTGGATCATGGAAAAAGCAAGAGAGTTCCAGAAAAACCTCTATTTCCGCTTTATTGACTATGCCAAAGCCTTTGACTGTGTGGATCACAAGAAACTGGAAAATTCTGAAAGAGATGGGAATACCAGACCACCTGATCTGCCTCTTGAGAAATTTGTGTGGAGGTCAGGAAGCAACAGTTAGAACTGGACATGGAACAACAGACTGGTTCCAAATAGGAAAAGGAGTACGTCAAGGCTGTATATTGTCACGCTGTTTATTTAACTTATATGCAGAGTACATCATGAGAAATGCTGGACTGGAAGAAACACAAGCTGGAATCAAGATTGCTGGGAGAAATATCAATAACCTCAGATATGCAGATGACACCACCCTTATGGCAGAAAGTGAAGAGGAACTAAAGGGCCTCTTGATGAAAGTGAAAGTGGAGAGTGAAAAAGTTGGCTTAAAGCTCAACATTCAGAAAACGAAGATCATGGCATCTTGTCCCACCACTTCATGGGAAATAGATGGGGAAACAGTGGAAACAGTGTCAGACTTTATTTTTCCGGGCTCCAAAATCACTACAGATGGTGACTGCAGCCATGAAATTAAAAGACGCTTACTCCTTGGAAGGAAAGTTATGACCAACCTAGACAGCATATTCAAAAGCAGAGACATTACTTTGCCAACAAAGGTTCATCCAGTCAAGGCTATGGTTTTTCCAGTGGTCATGTATGGATGTGAGAGTTGGACTGTGAAGAAGGCTGAGTGCCGAAGAATTGATGCTTTTGAAATGTGGTGTTGGAGAAGACGCTTGAGAGTCCCTTGGACTGCAAGGAGATCCAACCGGTCCATTCTGAAGGAGATCAGCCCTGGGATTTCTTTGGAAGGAATGATGCTGAAGCTGAAACTCCAGTACTTTGGCCACCTCATGCGAAGAGTTGACTTGTTGGAAAAGACTCTGATGCTGGGAAGGATTGGGGGCAGGAGGAGAAGGGGACAACAGAGGACGAGATGGTTGGATGGCATCACTGACTTAATGGACGTGAGTCTCAGTGAACTCCAGGTGTTGGTGATGGACAGGGAGGCCTGGCGTGCTGTGATTCATGGAGTCACAAAGAGTCAGACATGACTGAGCTACTGATCTGATCTGATCTGAATATCCCCACTTGCCAGATGAGGAAGCCGAGGCTCAGAAAACCTAGGAACTAACGTGATGCCCTGTTGAGAAGCAGCATAGCATATGGGTTGGGACCAAACTCCCTGGTGTCAGACAAATATATATATGGAAGAAGATTTAAGGGAGGTGGGAGATACATTTTTGGCAGAGCCCCTGAGAGGCTCCAAATTCAGAATCAGAAGATAATAGGAGCAAAAGATGGCTGTGGGGCAGCAATCGGGGTGGTCACCTTAGAGAACTGACAATGGGTAACACAGCCAGTTGTTCTCTGCTCCCCTTCATGTACACTAGTAGTTAACTATAACATATGCTCCAAGCTTGCCTCCCAAGAACAGTTTCCTTATCAGAGTAGAATATCTGTCTGGAGAGGACCAACAGTATGGGTGTTACCATAAGTAAAAAGGCAGGGTACAGATTAGGGTACACTACACCTCATCTGGGGAAGAAAAAAAGAAAACAAGGAAAAGCAACCCCACCAAGAAATGAAATACATTAAAGTCTTCTACTTCTAGAACAAAATCTGAAATACTCTGAAACACTTCCAAGCCCTCCTTAATCTATCACTTCTGTGGAGGACTCCTCAGTCAGCCTACCTTCTATCCACTAAGACACCATAAAGAGAAGCTGCCAATTGACCAGCCCAGCTCCCTTCCACAGTCTACATTCAGTACTCCCAGTCCAGAGAACAGCCTGTTGAAGATATGTACACACCCTACTATAAAAGAAACTCACGCCAGCTACTGTTCTAACCAATGTACTTCTTCATTCATAAATATAAAGGACCTTCTCTGAACCATGTCACTACACTTTGAAATATGAACTGCAGAGGGATTGTAGGGAGGGAACAAGGATAGAAACAGGGAGTTAGGTGACTATTAGAGTGTGCTAGGAAAGATGACGGTCTTTCAAATGAGGGTGTTGTACTAGAAGAACTGAGAATTCACCAATTCAGGATATATTTTAAAGGAGGAGTCAATACATTCATCTAAGGGCAGAGTAGGGTGCAAAAGGTAGCCATCTGAGACGACTCTGATCTCAGAGTATGGAGTTTGATGGGTAAAAGTGAAAGTCGTTCAGTCGTGTCCGACTCTTTGCAAACCCACAGACTATACAGTCCATGGAATTCTCCAGGCCAGAATACTGGAATGGTCAGCCTTTCCCTTCTCAGGGGATCTTCCCAACCCAGGGACCAAACCCAGGTCTCCTGCATTGCAGGCGGATTATTTACCAGCTGAGCTGCAAGGGAAGCCCAAGAATACTGGAGTGGGTAGCCTATCCCGTCTCCAGCAGATCTTCCCGATCCAGGAATCGAACCAGGGTCTCCTGCATTGCAGGCAGATTCTTTACCAACTGAGCTATGGTAATAGTGCCATTTAATGGCAAAAAAAATGGAGAGATTTGCAGGCTAGACATGAAAAACTGTTTGACAGGTTTAAGATGGCAGGTAGACACACATGTATCAAATAGGTAATTAGATGATGAGTCTGTACTTCACAATAGAGGTTGTTTGTGAGGATCTATATTTAGGAGTCATTAAATAGCATTTAAAAACATGAGTCCAATGACTCTGCTTACATCCAAGTATCCATTATTATGAATGTTTATTGGTTTTCAATGTTTAGAATTAAGCTATTGAGAAGCACAGAAAATATATTAGATAGAACCACAGGAAATGTCTGGGGTTTGGCTATTTTGATATACAAAAATGATAACTTCATATGATTCAACTCAGCAGTCACAGAATAGATTGTAAATGTTATAAACCTTGACAACATAAAAGTAATGACATGGGAGACAACCATCAGGAGGCAGAGGGGAGAAGGGAATGTGGTGATAGGTGTGCACCTGCTAGCTTCCTTTGTTTACAAGGCATGCAGCAAATGCATAGTGTCAACATTGGATGAAACAAGATATAGAACTAGATGGACATTGTTCAAAGTTTGCACATGAAATCACTGCAGGGTTCACAGGTTCGATCCTTGGTTGGGAAACTAAGATCCTGCAAGCTACACAGCATGGCCAATTAAAAAAAAGAAAAACAGTTTGCAATACATTTGATGGAAAAATAAATATTGAAATAAAAGATGTTGAAGGAAGGAGAGATGTGGAAAATAGTGTAGTATGTGAAATTCCTCATTTGTCATTCCAATAGAAAACATAGCTACTATGTAATATCGAAAATTGACAAATCAACAAAGAGTGTCATATTATTTATCATTTTGGTGATGTCTTCCAGAATCTTTAAAACCGTTAAGTAGCTTCTCTGGGAAGTATACTGGAGGAGGTGAGAGTTGGCGAGACTTTACTTTTTATGTTTTAAGATTTATTAGAATTTTTGATATGTGCATTATTTTATAACAATGATGATGATAAACATGACAATAACAGCTTCCACTGGTCATATTCATCTTCCTTTCACCCTTTTCAAAATCAAACGATGCGTCATGGCTACGGTCTCTGTGACTGGCTGCGCTAATAATCAACCAGTACCACATGGCAGGTCCTTATTTTGTCCATTCAGATGCAGAAAATCACCAAATGTGACTTCTAATATGGATGCTATTCATTGAAGATCTGGATCCAAGACCAGGATGTCTCTTACACCAAAAAAAAAAAAAAAAAAGATAAAAATTTGAAGTTCCCTGTGGGACTTAATCAGTCCCACTTCAAAACAGATGGCTGCAGTTTTGGAAGAGCTGTAGTAAAAGGTGAAATTGGTTAAAACCCAAAGGAAGTTTGTCCTCATGATTTCTAAACATACTTATTACAAATTTGAATGTCACCATCCCTTTAAACCAAATTTAACGGAACACGTAGTTCAGTTTCCCAATATTGGTTTTGTGACACCTCAGAGTGCCTCTGATTATCTTAAAGAGAATGTTAAGATTCTATTTGTCCATCTGACAATAATGCATGTTCACTTTAATGAGAAATTTAACATATACATGTCACTTACTACTCTGATTCAGAGTTAAGGGGCTGGCATGAAGGGTACTGAACACAGCATCTCAACTACAGAAGAAATGGAATCCCTAGTTCACAATATAGATTGGATTTATATGAACAACTAAGTTCCTGACCACCCAGAAAACTATTTATTTGTGCTACCAGTTCCTTACTACTATTAAAATTCTACTTTCCCTCATTTATTTTGTTCAGTAGCTAGTTTATTAAATTATCTAAGTTCCAAAATATATAGCTACCTTTCCCTTCATACTGAACCTTACCCTTGGCTGTAAATAGAAGCATCCAGAGGGTCTTTGAGAGTTGTTCAGTTTTTTATTTATTCCATCTCACAGAAGGAAAAGAAAACTGGACTACCTCCTCTCTCCATAGTGAATGAGGATCACCCATTCCTCTTGACAACAATGGCATCTGCCTTGAGGCCTCCTGTCTATCCTTAAACAAAGAGAGAAAAATCCCATGGTAAAATGCAAAGTCTGGTTACTATCAGCATCTCACCCTGAGGGTAATTTTTTCTGAGGAGAATCAGTCTCTGAAAGATAAAAGACAATTTATCAACTTTCTGCTCTTCCTTCTGGGTTTTCAGGACCAACCTGTCGGTAGTAATGCTAGCAACTCATTTGTCCAGATAAAACTATTTCTCTACTGCCCTAGTGCCTGAATGTCTTCAGGTGGAGCAAAGTCACAGTAAAGGAAGTAACAGTATATTTGCCTGGTTCTGTGAAGGTACGACTTTCCCCCTCAATTTCTTATTTTTTCAATCCTACAATATTCTGAAACCCATTATAATAGATTTCCAAGGCTGTGAATTCTAGCTCCCAGAAAGCTAGGAAAGATTGGTCAGAAACCCATTGGGTTTGGAACCAGATTTTCTCTTCCTGCCCTTTCTTGGCGTCATTTGAAGGTCTGGTTGGTACACAGTGCTTCCAATTTTATAGGGAGCCGTCTTCATAACTCATCTCTGTGGTTTTCAATAGCAAGCCTTCAATCTGCACACTGTGATAACCAAATTCACCCACGCACCCGAGTCGGGGGTAATCCATGTGAAGTCTTAATCACTAAAATAATTCTTGTCTGGGCCAGTTGGATTTTAGCGCCAATGAACCTGAGGTGGGAACAGGCTTTTAGCTGGTGCCTCCTATGAGAAAGGGAGCTGGGTCAGCACATTAGTGAGCTGTGAGGGCCAGGCCCCTGGTGAGACTCCGAGCTCTGAAGACTCAGTGTCACTGTGTAAATGGCTTTAAAAATACATGTTTGGAAAAGCACCAAAATGTTTTAGTCACTTGATTATGGTAAGACAAAGTCATTTTATAGCCTTCATACAGGAAAGAAACAGCAAGACACAAGGAAAAATCTATTCAGCACCTAGAAGCAAGCAGAAAGCAAACAGCGCTTTAGGTGCTGGGAGCAGATTCACGTAACACCAACCATTAGACCCTGGTCTTTCACAAGCAAGAGCATTTTACCAGTGTTTAGAAGTGAAAGTGAAGTTGTGTCCGACTCTTTGCGACCCGTGGACTGTAGCCCACCAAGCTCCTCCGTCCATGGGATTCTCCAGGCAAGAATACTGGAGTGGGTTGCCATTTCCTTCTCCAGTGTTTAGAGCCCTGGACTATTTTCTCCAAGTCGATTCCCCCAGTTAAATGCTTCTGCCACGCTAGAGATGGCCAACCAACCCTCCAGAGTTTAGAGAGATGTGAAGATACAAAAATACACTTCACAAGGTACCCTCAGGGCTGAGAGTAAGAGGAGGGAGACAAGAGAATCCTGCAACTCTGATTTTGTTCCTTCCAAAGATAGAATTTTAGTACACTGTATGTTCTCTAACTACAACTTTCAACAAGGACAAACTATCTTTGGAATAAAATAACATTCTGGGTGTTTTGCTAGCCCAGGGTTTAGTAACATACAATTGCAACAGTCGATAGGAAGAAAAATCAATCTCCTGAAATTTGAAAACATAGACACACACACACACACACAGCCATAGAGACCTCTCCATAATAGGAGCTCAAACATTTCAATCTAAATTAAATCCAATTAGAAGCAATCATAGTGGATCATATTAAACTAATTCTTGGACAGGAAAGATTATAATTTTAAATGGCTCCATAAAGCACTAATGAAATAAAATCATTTGTTTCAATTAAGTAGGCCTATAACCAATACCTAAAGGTCAGTGGAAAACTGCCAGGGTGGCTATTCCTCTCCTCTGCCTGAACCCCATTTGAGCCATAAGAGCCTGGGGTTCTGAAGCAAGATCCACCTGTGATGAGGCTGAGCTGGAAACCGTCTGTCATGCCAGACTGAGCAATGGTAGAGCTTAGTAATGACAGGAGTTATTACCTCTCAGGATGGATGTAACACTACATTTCAGGACTTAGGCACATAACGTCTATTATTACATCTCCCTTTTGTACTTGATGTATTCTAGTCAATGGTTCTGCAATTTCCCAAGCAACTTCAGCTTCTCTAAGAAGCCTTTTTAATGACTGGGCCTGACCTCTTCCTTTCCTCCATGCAATTGAGAGCTAACACACACTAATCTAAAGCTGTTTTGCCTTTTACTCCTAAAGCACCTATTTAAGGGGACAGAAATTAACATGACTTCTCCTTTGTGTTCATCACTTCTAAAAGTGCCACAGACTGACAGCTTGAGAAGCCTAGAAAAGTAAGCCACCTTTTCACTATCCAGCAGGTGGCTGTTAATATCTTCAAAGTGAAAGTAAAGTGAAAATGTTTATCACTCGATTGTGTCTATCTCTTTATGACCCCATGGACTGTAGCCTGTCAGGCTCCTCTGTCCATGGGATTTCCCAGGCAAGAATACTGGAGTGGGTTGCAATTCCCTTCTCCAGGGGATCTTCCTGACCCAGGGATCTAACCCGGGTCTTTCTCATTGTAGGCAGATTCTTTACCATCTAAGCCACCAGGGAAGCCCATTAACATCTTATCTCTATCCAAACTTAGAAGACCTGGCATCTAATGCTAACTGCTACCCCAACCTTGCTGTTTGTATGACCTTAGCCAAGTCATTTAACTACTCTGGGATTTAGTTTGATCATGTATGAAATTGGTGTTTCCTACTCACATCTGCTAGTTTATGGCTCCTCTAAGATGCTGCAGAACTGGAGGGACACCTGTTGGATACAGAGCTCTCCCCCATTTTTCCTGAAGCAGCTCTCTTTTCATCCATACGTATAATGGGCTTTCGTGCAAGGTCTTGGTTTACAAAGAATTCTGCCATGAAAAATTTTAAATCACTGGCCTTTAAGGTCCAACAATTCATGATTCAATGAATCTGTAACTTTGATTCCAATAAAAGAATCAAACGATGAATCTTCCAGAGAAAATATCAACTTGCAAATTAGGATAGGTCTCCCATATTCTACAGGGGAAACTTAATATCTGGACAATGACAGTCTCTTTTTCCCTCCACATACTATGATGAAGTGATTTTTAATTGATTCAAGTACACAACATGGATATTTTTCACTGAAGAAGCTGAAATCATTGTCTCATCAGCATCTTAAACCCTCCATCAATCAGTCTACTATTCTCATCTTTTGTTCGCACCCCCTCTTTTTCTGAAGAGGTCAGATGTGTGCTCTATTTTATAACAGCCCAATCCATTTTTTTCTCTGTCTAGTTTACAAACCAGAAAAGGTAGATGCTTGAGGGTAACAGAGACAATTGTCATCCACACTGGCTCTGAGAAAGGACTTGAAGGCAAAAGCCTCTATCTGACCTAGAGATTCCTGATGAGTCATTTAATTGCTTGGAGATCCCCCATGAAATCTGAGAGAAAATGAAAGCAAGTTCACCTTTAAAAACTCTACTTTGATAGTATCTTACCTTCTAAATGAAACAGGGATATTCACAAAGGCTCTGTTATTTTATTCATCTCTCTGAATTCACACACACATATTCAGAGATGTACCTGTGCTCCCTACTTCTGCATAGTATTCCTTTAAATCACCTAATACATAATAGTTCCAGTACCAAAAAAAAAAAATTGATTAAGGGGTTTCCTTTTCAGCATAACTGTTAAATCAGCAGCTCATCCAATGATCAGAGGCAGAATGTAACAAGTTCCTGATAGAGTTGTGTTCCCTTTGAGAACAAGTGTTTTTTCATCACCCTCTTAGTCACCTAATTTGACTGAAATCTAAGATCTTAATACATCAGTGTTGTTAATTCTCTTGCCAGTACGTAGGAAATTGAAGCAATAAACCACAACTTGTTTGTAGTGGTGTTAACATTATTAAGTACTCAGCTAGCTAACAAGAGCCCCGCTTTTCCATTAAACTTCAATAGCAGCTTCATGCATATTTAGCTCTTTGGCACTTTTCTTATTTTCCCCCTGATGACTTGTTTAAAAAGTTGACCTCAAATTCACTACACTCCACTTCGCTGTTTGTATAATCAAAGTTATGACATATTGCTTTAGCAAATGGCTGTTGTCTTTTTATTACTATTTTTTAAACACTATTCAACTGCTAGTTCTCTATAAGGACATACATAGCATTTTTTCCTCATTATGCTAGTTAATGGAACTGGACCTTGAAATTACAGTACTGCATTTCAAAAGATGGTATTCCAATGGTTAGGCTTTTCAAATATAGTGGGTGATTTTTATTATTGTTATTATTGTTATCATTCTTACTGAGTTGCTGGGGGAGTTGCTTCCACTTTCACCTAATCGATCAGTTTGTTCCACATTGGGTTCTTTGGTAGCTCAGATGGTAAAGAATCTGCCTGCAATTCAGGAGACCCAGGTTCAGTCACTGGGTCAGGAAGATCCCCTGGAGAAGGGAATGGCAACCCACTCCAGTATTGCCTGGAGAATTCCATGGACAGAGGAGCCTGGCAGGCTACAGTCCAAGGGCTCTCAAAGGGTCGGACATGACTGAGCAACTTTCATTTCATTTTTCACATTTCAAAAGCTTCAATCTTGGAAGGCACATTGGCCTTTCTGCCTACTGTCACATATGTGAAAAATACTATGGCCTTGGCATCAGGCCATACCTATAACTGATGGCTCAGATATAACCACTATGTCATATGAGAAGAGACAAGACAAGTAACTTGCAATCTCCATGACTAGTTTATTGAAGGTTAGTGGAAAACTTGTGGACTGGTATCTAACGCTATGTCTTCACATTTTTAAACTCTATGCTCATAATCTTTCTCCCCAAATTAGCTTCCTCACTGGGCTCCCCATTTCTGCCAACACCTCATTTCTGCTACCCTCTCAAAACTTTGGGATAATCCTTGTTTCCTCCAGGTCCCTTGCCCACTACCTCTCCGGTTATAGAGTACTATCCATTTCCTCTTCGCAATCATTTCCTCATTCTATTTCTGATAATGCCACTGAAGTCCAGGTCTTCATTACTTGCTCAAAGGCACCCAGACTGGTTTTCCTGACTCTAGTCTGTCACTCAATACATGCTATTAACAGTAGCAAGTCTTGTCTTCCTAAGACACACTTTTGTATACAGGCAATACAGTTGCTCAACAAATATTTATTGAGTACATAGTATGTGATAAGTACTACAATGGGCTCTGGACTGACAGTGATAAGCAAGGGAGGCATGGCCTCTTAATTCTTCGAGTTGTATTACAGCAGAGAAACTAGATGTTCATGTTCATCCCCTCTCAAAATCCTCCAACTGGCCCTCACTAGTGAGCACACTGAATACAGTATAAAACTCTTAGTGTAACATTCAGGGCTCTCCACAGTGTGGCCCTAAAATACCTCCTCAACTTTATTTCCTACTATTACCCTACACAGAGAAGGCAATGGCACCCCACTCCAGTACTCTTGCCTGGAAAACCCCATGGATGGAGGAGCCTGGTAGGCTGCAGTCCATGGGGTCGCTAAGTCGGATATGACTGAGCAACTTCACTTTCACTTTTCACTTTCATGCATTGGAGAAGGAAATGGCAACCCACTCCAATGTTCTTGCCTGGAGAATCCCAGGGACGGAGGAGCCTGGTGGGCTGCAGTCCATGGGGTCGCACAGAGTCGGACACGACTGAAGCGACTTAGCAGCATTACCCTACAAGAGTCCTGTGTACTACCTCTCTATTCATTACTCCTTAAACATGAAAATCCTCCTTCTCACCAACTTGGTCTTAAGCAACTTGAGGTCATATAGCCCTTGGATACTCAGAACTCCACATGGGATCCTTCTTATGATAGAAACTCAACCAATGGTTGTCATTGATAAGAAGACATTTTGCATCTTAGTCTCTCATTCTGAGATGTCCCTACTATGTGCTCCCTTGGCATCATGGAGCCATCTTTGTCCTTGAATTTAGCACACTGTGTTGTGATTATCCATAGGCTCCATTAGAGTATTACTAGCTTACAGAAAACAAAATCCCTTCTCCTTTATGTCTGTTTACCCAGAAGCTGCCATATTGCCTAGCACATAACAGGGTCTCATTAAATGGATAAGTAAAGGAATGAATGAGAAGAGAAACAACATTACCATGGCAAATTTCATGCTCTCTGGAAGTTATGGATAATCAACTGGGTAGCAAAAGGTATACATTTACATTAAAAATGAAAATAAGATCAGAATGACTTCATCAGTCATTCAGTTGGTGCTAAGCTATCATGCAACTGGTCAAAGGTAAGTTTCTGTGTTTCTTGAAAATGTACATTATCAATATATGTATTTACATTTACATTTACATCTGCATACATACACATTTATGTCTGAAAGGACTTATTAACTGCCCAACTAACTGCTGCCTCAAATAATACTCATTTGGAGAAGAACATGGAAGCTATAGTTTTAAAATAAAGGAATATGAACAAAACCCATAAGCTTTACAAAGTCCCAAAGGGAGTTCCAAGGTTAGAGCTGGATGCTATTACTAGCCACTATATATCATTCAAATACAGCTTTTAAGGAGGAAACCATAACCCATAGGGATCAAGTTGAGGAATTTGCAATTCATCATCTGTATTTTGGAGTCGAGAACTCCAGTCTGTCCAACCCCATTAAATGCTCACTCTCTCATAAACATGCAGGCAGCCCAGCTAGTTAGAAACATGCCCAGGATCACAGTTTAAAATGGATAGCTGAATTACATACTTCTTGAGCATTATATATTTGTGTTTTCTAAACATTTAGCAGTTTCTGAGAGTTGCCAGACAAAAGATTTTCCTGATTATTCTCGAAGCCTAAACATTATTTTAAGGCTTTCATACAATGAATAAAAACAGTACCTATCTAAATACTTCTTTCCTAGGCATCATAATTTATTTCCAATAATACCTCCCCAGAAGTAAAATTATCATCTATATTATATCATTTATCCCTTCTATGAACTTTTTTAGAACAAGTAATCTGCTTCCATATTGTTTGTTTTTATAGGATATGTATGTATTACTTTTGTAATCAGAAAAACAATGAAGTCACTTTCAACTGGGAAAAGGCAAATTAAATGATCAAAATTTCATGTAGTATTTTAATAGAGCTATTAGCAGAATTACATATGGTGCTGAAATCATTAAGAAATAAGGAACAGAGACATGGAGAGGATAAGAAAATAGTACAAACAAGGAGAGGAAAAATGATTTTGTGCCCATGTATGATCTGTCCAAAGATAATAACCAGAATGAAGTACTATAACTGACAGTGAAGAGCTAGCAATATAGTTACAGAAAATGGGGGCCCTATCCAGGTGATGGCTCATGCAGCAAACGCATACCTGTGCTTTTAAAATATGGTAATACAATTTCCAGAATTCAGTACTTGTATTGTGTTTAAATGTCTTCCAAGAAGACAGAGAGATGAGTGAGGTCACCTTAAAATCTCTCCCCCAAATCACCATTAATAATGCTATGAGACAATCAGGCTGGTGTGCTGCAGTCCATGGGGTTGCAAAGAGTCGGACATGACTGAGCGACTGAACTGAACTGAACTGAGACAATCGGGGGGAAAATGAGTCTTCTCTGCAACCAAAGTAAAAACAGAAAACGATCATATTATATATTTATTTAGACATTTATCCATCTTCCATACCTGTGATGCAACCAAACAAAAAACTGCAATAATCAAGATGAAAAAAAATTAATCAGAAGCACTGAATATACTAGACATCACAGAAATCTTTATTACTGAAGTAAACAAATCAATGCAAGACATATCACTAAAGTGCTCTGTAGAGATTAGAGAAAAAATAATCATTGTGGAAGGTAGGTCACACAGCCTACCTACCAGTACCAGATGTCTCTGACATAGTAAATGGAGAAAATGAATTAGAAATAATAATCAAGGTTATAATACAAGAAAGCTTTCTCATTTAGAAAAATTACTGAGATTGGATATCGGAGAACCTCACCATGTTCCATATTATAAACAAAATTATGAAACAGAGATCAGTATATATCCAGATATGTCCTGGAAAATTGTTGAAAAGACTCCTGTTGGCATTCAAGTAATAAATAAACACTCAAATCAAAGTAGCCATGCTTTACTCTTAATGAAAATCACCAAAAGACAAAGGAGCAATATCCACAGGATTTTGAGAGAGTAGGTCATTCTGGTGACCTAAGACTTTAGACTCAGCAAAGCTTTTGCCTTATGATCCAGCAATCCCAATGCTGGGCATACACACTGAGGAAACCAGAAGGGAAAGAGACACATGTACCCCAATGTTCATCCAAGCACTGTTTATAATAGCCAGGACATGGAAGCAACCTAGATGTCCATCAGCAGATGAATGGATAAGAAAGCTGTGGTACATATACACAATGGAGTATTACTCAGCCATTAGAAAGAATACATTTGAATCAGTTCTAATGAGGTGGATGAAACTGGAGCCTATTTTACAGAGTGAAGTAAGCCAGAAAGAAGAACACCAATACAGTATACTAACACATATATATATGGAATTTAGAAAGATGCTAACAATAACCCTGTGTACGAGACAGCAAAAGAGACACTGATGTATAGAACAGTCTTATGGACTCTGTTGCAGAGGGAGAGGGTGGGAAGATTTGGGAGAATGGCATTGAAACATGTATAATATTATGTATGAAACGAGTTGCCAGTCCAGGTTCGATGCACGATACTGGATGCTTGGGGCTGGTGCTCTGGGACAACCCAGAGCGATGGTATGGGGAGGGAGGAGGGAGGAGGGTTCAGGATGGGGAACACATGTATACCTGTGGCGGATTCATTTTGATATTTGGCAAAACTAATACAATTTGTAAAGTTTAAAAATAAAATAAAATTTAAAAAAAAATTTGGAGAAAAACAGTGATGGAAAAAAAAAAAAAAAACATGTAAAAGTAAGAGAAGGGTAGCCTGAGGTCTTCAAGGTCTTAGATAATGCACCAGGCCCAATAAAGAGGTGGCCCAGATTACTAAGCATGAAAATAAGGAGATGAGGCAAGAGATGATACCAGAAATGTAGTGCTTACTTTCTCTTTTGAGTAATGAATGGGGAGCCTTTGAAGGTGCTTAAATGGTAGTGAGCAGGGAGACTAGTCACATTAATCCAGAAGAGGCAGGGTACTAGAAAGAAACAAAGATACCAAAGTGGTCATTTCTTTTTGTTTTGTTGTCTTGTAAAAACTGACTCAGACACATGTGTAATGAATCAGGTGGGGAATCATCTGATAGAATTTGGCAAGAAAAAGTGTTAGATGAAGTAGTTTTCTTATGAGGACCATAGCTGTCTGGAGGCAGTACTATGAGGCTAGATAGAAAAGTGAGAAGTCAGAGGCCAGGTCTTGTTCTCCTGTCTTCAGGACCCATCAAAGTGCCTGACACAAAGTAGGCACTTAATAAATGCTTATGGGATAAACAGATGAAGAGAAGAGCTCCAAAAATGGTTTGCCCAATTGCGACATCATTGGAATGAGTGTGTTTTTATCAAGGAGACTAGTCTGAAGAATGATATTCATTTAGAGTGAAAAAAATTCTGGTTCTTTGGTTTAAAAAAAGGAAAAGGACAAGAAAACAACCCTTTAATTTTGTAGTCAAAATTTGGAGTTGATAATTTTACAACTAATATACCAAATGTCAAATATTAGCCAAGTAGAAAAAAAAAAGATCAAATTAATTTGTTGCATTTAATTAACTCACTGGGTTTGAGAATATATTCCTAGTCTAAAAGCTAGCTATTGTTTAATTAGGTCCTCCTGCATTACAAAATGTCATAAACCAAGAAAAATGGGATGAACCTGCCTATATTATAAATGCTTCACCAGTGAGTATCAAACTCAGCTTGGAAATGAAGCAGCTTTCATTGACTAAGAGGCTGTTCTCAACACAGAGTCTCACTTGTACAGGAAGGAAATCTAATATGTTGCTACTTATTCTTCCTTTAATCTGTCTTTAGCCAGGATGCAAATTCTTCTAAAACTTCTCAAATGTCAATTTTCTATAGCATATATAACAAGCACCAAATTGCATTCTATAATAGTTCCATTTGCTCTACCAAGATTTATTGCATACTCCCATATATACCACCCCTGTTGAGGAACACACATGGTGGGCTATTTTGCAAATAGGAAAGCCCTAGCAGGTCAGGCAAATCATCCATCCAGTCTGGTATGTGGGGCTTCCCATAGTAATTTCTTAAAATAGATGATATTTCTTTGAAAATTTCTGCTAAGTTCAGCCTTTGATTTCAGCTGTGGGATACATCAGAAAATGTTCTTTCAAAAAAAAAAAACTAGGCAGAACTGACAATGAATAATCAAGTCTAAATTATAAAAGCCCACCAAAGAAGGTCTTGGCTCAGTTCTTTGGCAAAGAACAGCATTTGCTGTGAAGCAATGAGATAACAAGGGACTCCTTTTGTTCCTGAGCAACTTGAATCCCAATAGAGTTCAGAAGACCAACACTTTTTCTATAGGGCAGATACTATCCCGTGGGCTGAGTTCATGCGAGTATGAAGTGCTCAACTTGTGCACCTGACTTCTCCCTGTTTCGTACCTCCTTCTAGATACCCAGTGAGACACACTGTATAAAAAGCACAGTCTGAACTGTCACCTTCAAGTGCAGACTCTGAGCTTTTCTATAATTCTCTTCTCCCATTGCAAATTAGGTTTGGATTTTATAAAGGGATTTCCCCCTGCTAGTATTTAGTGCCTGATGCATAGTATCTGGGGCTTTCCAGGTGGTGCAGTGGTCAAGAATCTGCCTGCCAATGCAGGAGACACAGCAGACATACCCTGGAGTAGAAAATGGCAACCCACTCCAGCATTCTTGCCTGGGAAGTTCCATGAACAGAGGAGTCTGGCAGGCTACAGTCCATGAGGTCACAAAGCTCCAGACACAACTGAGACTGAGCATGGATGCATAGTATCTGCGTGGGTCATTATTACATTATAGGCACAGCATGAATTCAAAAGAGCAAAATGACATTCTCCCTTTTTTAGAAGAGGTAAGAAACTAGATTCAAAGTCCCAGAAACATCTAATTCAGGGGCATTGACCTTGATGTTATAGCCAAAACATTTTAGGTCTTTTTTTAGGCTCTGCCCCTGCACATGAAAACTAAACACAGGGGGAAAAAAAAAAAAAAAAAAAAACTATCCTGGGAACACTGAGAACAAACACTGGGATTAAATATTTCCCAGGGATAATTAGCAAGTTGCAAAATCAAGTATGGTATGCATAGGAGACTTCAGAAGAAAGAGAGAAAGGGGGGAAGGGTAATGCAAGGGTGCATTTTCATTATGTAGATGTGGACAAGGAATTGCTGCTGGCATGGAAAAAGTTAAGGAGATTCTGGGCAAATTAATGAAGTGAAAATGAGATTAGTTAATGAAGTAAGCACCACAAAGTTAATGAAGCAAGGACCGGTAGAGCTCATTTTCAAAGAGTAACTCTGTACATGCAAATTTGGAGCCTGGCCTCTGTATATTTTGAGACCCTGGCTACTATTACCCAAGCCGGAACCGTATAATATATTGCCCATGACACTTCCCTTCAAATAATATAAATAAGCAACAGATCTTCAGATCTCTGAGCCATGGCTTTATTTTCATCCCACTAGAAAGACTGGCATCGGATCGAATGAGACCAAAAGATTAAAGAATAATAAAAGAGGGAGCAGATGAGAGAAAGACTGATTGAGACAATGACAGTGCCGCTTTAAGCAGTTTGCTCACTGGCTCACCCACCAGGGAGTGTGTAAACACAGGTGGCCTTCCAGTAAGCAAGACTTTGGAGAGACGCTAAACTGGGCTGGACTGACTACACAGTCTCAGATTCTCAACTCCATCCCCATTTCCTGGCTCCATACTCTGCTTCAGGGTGATGCTGCTGGCAGGCCCTTTTCCCTGCTTTGACTCCATTTTAGGGTGACCCTCAGGTACCCCAGGATCCCCTGCTTCCCCACTGGGGAGCAGAAACACCCATGACTTGAACCCATACCTGCCACTCATTGAATGTTTTCTAACATGGCCATGTGGATTACACATGCTGTCCCATTTGCCTCATGACATTTCTCACAACAACTCTATCAGGTCAAATTTCTTCTACTTTTATTTTGTGAATAAAACAAAGGCCCAGTGAGATGGAATAGTTTATCCATGGATACACACATATTTGTAAACAGCTCTGTGTGTAACCATCTTCATATATATATATAAAGCTAGACATGAGCTCCTATTGATGTCTCCAACTTCAATTCATTATCCCATGGATCATTCTAGCTTTCTCCCTTTGCTCATCTGAATTCCTCTCATTCCAACAGGGAGATCCTGGTGCCCATCACCTGCCATCCATTTACTTTGCAGGGCTATTCCAGGATATATGTTTAGTAGTATCTGAATTGTTAATCCATGAAAAAGTGGAAGCAGTGGCAGATTTTATTTTCTTGGGCTCCAAAATCACTGCAGACACTGACTGCAGCCATGAAATTAAAATACACTTGTTCTTTGGAAGGAAAGCTGACAAATCTAGACAGTATATTAAAAAGCAGAGACATCACTTAGCAGACAAAGGTCCATATAGTCAAAGCTATGGTTTTTCCAGTAGTCATGTATGGGTGTGAGAGTTGGACCATAAAGAAGGCTGAGTGGCGAAGAACTGATGCTTTTAAACTGTGGTGCTGGAGAAGACTCTTGAGAGTCTCCTGTGCTGCAAGGAGATCAAACTAGTCAACCCTAAAAGAAATCAACCCTGAATATGCATTGAAAGAACTGATGCTGTAGCTGAAGCTCCAATATTTTGGCCACCTAATGCAAAGGGCCAACTCATTAGAAAAGATCCTGATGCTGGGAAAAACTGAAGGCAAAAGGAGAAGGGGGCAGCAGAGGATGAGATGGTTAGACAGCATCACCGACACAACGGACGTGAATTTGAACCAACTCTAGGAGACAGTGAAGGACAGGGGAGCCTGGTATGCTGTAGTCCATGGAGTCACAAAGAGTCGGACAGGATTTAGTGACTAAACAACCACCATCTCTGTAGTAAACAACTTCTTAGCTAGAATTTAGTGCTTATGGCCATATTCTTAAAAATTCCACAAATTTCCAGTTACCCAGGTCAGTACCTTCCTCCCCATCCCCTACAATGAAGTGACTTCATATACTTATCAGTGCAGTTAGAGTCTTCTATGATGGTCTGTGTTCTACCCTGAGATTCTCCCACTTTCAAGATGATTTTTTAAAATTTGTGTACATTAAGGTTTATTGTTTGTGTTGTAAATTTCTGTGGGTCTTGATAAATAGATAGTCAAATACACCAGTATAATATTGCACACAATAGTTCTACCATCTCAAGAATATTCTCTGCACTTCATCTAGTAACCCTCCCTTTTCACCAAATCCCTGGAAACCCCTGATCTGTTTCCTGTTTCCACAGTTTTGCTTTTCCAAAACTGTCACTTTTCAGCTGATTTCTTTCACTTAGCAATATTCACTTAAGATTCATTCAAGTTTTTGAGTTTATAAGAATCTTCTTTTAATTTTTTTTAAAATTTATTTATTTTATTTTTGGCTGCTCTGGGTCTTTGTTGCTGTGCACAGTCTTCTTATTGACGTGGCTTCTCTTGTTGAGGAGCACAGGCTCTAGGCCACTCAGGCTCAGTAATTGTGGTGGATGGTCTTCATTGCTCCATGGCATGTGGGATCTTCCTGGACCAGAGATCGAACCAGTGTCCTTTGCATTGCAAGGCAGATTCTTAACCAGTGGACCACCAGGAAAGCTCTATAAGATTCTTATTCTTTTTTAATACGAGGGATGTATGATTATATTTTATTTATTTATTGCCTCATGGCACATAGGATCTTAGTTCCCTGACCAGGGATCAAACCTGAATCCTCTGCATTGGACGCCTGCAGTCTTAACCACTGGACTGCCAGGGAAGTCCCAATAGTTCATTCTATTTTTTTAAATCACTGATTAGTATATCACTGTCTGGGTGTGCCACAATTTGTTTATCCATTCACCTACTGAAAAGAACATCTTAGTTGTTTCCATTTTTTTGTGATTATGAACGAAACTACTATAAACATTCAAGAGCTGTGGACATAAGTTTTCAATTCACTTGAATAAATATCTAAGAGTGTGATTGCTAGGTCATATGTTCAACCTTATAATAGGCCACCAAACTGTCTTCCAAAATGGCTGTACCAGTTTGCATCTCCACCAGCAATGAATGATAGTTTCTGTTCCTCTACATCCTCACAGCATTTGGTGCTGTCAGTGTTTGGGATTTCAGCCACTCTAATAGGTATGTACTAGTATCTCCTTGTTGTCTTAATTTGCATGTGCTTATTGGCCATCTGTGTATCTATTTTGCCCTTTTAAAAATTGCTTGGTTTCTTTTCTTGCTGTTGGGTTTCTTTATATGGTCTTGGAACAAGTCTTTTTTTCAGATGTGCAACTTGCAAATATTTTCTCTTAGTCTTGGCTTATCTTTTCATTCTCTTAAGTGTCTTCTACAGAGCAACTTGGAAAAAAATTTTACAAAGCCTCTGCTTTTCACCAGTTTTCTGTGTCTCTTCATTTTAACTGTCTGTCACCAGTGAATTCCAGAGTCCTCCATCTCTCACCTACTCAGGGCCTCAGATGGTGCCAATGACAAGAATGAAAAATGCTTTTGGCCAAAGGATTTCCCCACTTGATAGCACTCCCATCTTTGTGAAGAGTGCCCAGGGAGCACATCACATTGGCCTCCTTACTGTTCATCAAAGAGGCCAGGAAAGATTCTGTCTCAGGGCCTTTATACTTACTATTCTCTCTGCCTGGGATATTCTTCCACAGACGTCCTCTTGGGTCAGGTCCTCACTTCCTATAAATCTTCCTTGAATATTACCTTCTCATTGAGGTCTGCTTTCCAGAACTCTGGAGACCATTATTGCCCTAGCAACCAATCAGGAACCATTTCGGAGTATATCCAGCACTCATTCTGGTGCAACCGAGAGTGATGAGCAACTCAGATGTGTGTGCTATGTTGCTTCAGTCGTGTCCGACTCTTTGTGACCCTGTGGACTGTAGCCTGCCAGGCTCCTCTGCCTATGGGATTTCCCAGGCAAGAATACTGAAATGCATTGCCATTTCCTCCTCTAGGGGATCTTCCCAACACAGAGATGTAACCGCATCTCTTATGTCTTCTGCATTGGCAGGGGGGTTCTTTACTATAAGCACCACCTGGGAAACCCCAGGAGCTACTCAGGACCTGTAGGCAAATGGAGGGCCTGTTCTCCCACCTCAGGAGGAAATATTATAAGGGAGCCATCCAGTGAGCAATTTCTCAAGTGTGTCTGGATACTCACTTCAGTGACTCAAAAGCAGTGCTGATTTTCTCATACATGTTCTTTAATAAAGTTGGGAAGCTAAGTTTTAAAGAATCCGCCTGCAATGCAGGAGATCCTGGTTCAGTTCCTGGGTCAGGAAGATCTGCTGGAGAAGGGATAGGCTAACTCACTCCAGTACTCTTGGGCTTCCCTGGTGGCTCAGCTGGTAAAGAATGCACCTGCAGTGTGAGAGACCTAGGTTCGATCCCTAGATTGGGACATGACCTAATGAGTTACTGTGAATGAAATTTTCAAAGTCCAGACCATGTTCTAAAATCTCATTTTCCTCTGATGAATTTAGCTGGAGCAGAGGGAAATCTGGGCTTCCCTTGTGGCTCAGCTGGTAAAGAATCTGCCTGCAATGCGAAAGACCTGGATTCGATCCCAGTGTTGGGAAGATCCCTGGAGAAGGAAAAGGCTACCCACTTCAGTATTCTGGCCTGGAGAGTTCCACGGACTGTATAGTCCATGGGGTCACAAAGAGTTGGACACAACTGAGAGACTTTCACTTCACTTCAAGCTAAGTTTTAAGCATTTGAATTTTTTACCATGAACTCCATATAGCAATTTTCATTTTGAATGGGGAAACATGAGGTCAAGAGATACTTTTATTTTCTAAAATGATTTCCCATGAACAAAGGTTTGCTCGCCCCTGGAGGAAGGCATGTGATTGCCCTGTCCAGGACAGAGTTGATTGGGGTCATTGACCACGCTTGGAAATGTGATTGGTTCTCCCATGCACATGGCAAGAAAAGCAAATAAAAAGCCAGATGTATGTCACAACTCCCTGCCCCTACCACATAAGAATTTTCCCAGGCCCACCCACTCGCTTACCTCTGAACCCATGACCTCTGACCGCGCACCGCCTCCCCCCGAACCCAGCTCCCTTCTTCTCTGTCGCCACAGTAACTTCTCAACCTTTCTCTATTTCTAATGACCTGCTCTGGTGTCCTGACCTCAGCCATGACCCTCTCCCTCAGGATGCACCCCTCGTTGATTTTCCTGGCCCCAGATGTTCTGGGCAAGACACACTTCCCCCACAGACTTCAGCCTTGAAGAACCCCCACAGCTGCAGCCAGGCCAGGCTCTCCCCTCCCTGCCAGGACTTCCTCTTCATTCATTGCCTGAGTCACATACCATTGGCTGCTCCAGTAGTAAATCGTGCCCTGTCTTTTTTGTAGAGGATTTCTTATTCACAGCAATAAGGCATTTGGGTTTGGGATATACAAGATGGGGGCTAAGAGGAAACAGGAGAGATTTTGCAGGAAAGAGATCAGAACAGCTTGCTTTAGCAAGGATTTGGGCTTTTGTTTCCCTGACTCTCCAAATCCTCGTAGCTATCCAGTACTTTCCAGTTTGGTGCACACTTTCTCATTCATGAAGGACATTAATTTCTTGAGTGAAGAATGGCCGAATACTAACTATGGTAATCCCTAAAATTAATAGCCGGAAGTACAGGGACGCTTGCAAATATGTTGACTGGGAAGCAAAAAAAAAAAAAAATTCAAACTGCTCTCACAATAAATGATGTCACTTATCAGTTTCCTCAGATCAAGAATGAGATCTTCAAATGGTTAAGTTCCTAGGAGTCTTAATTGCTTTGACAATGGCATCTGAAAGGTGATAAAACACGAAGAACATAAATAAACATAATTAAGATTATAAGAAATTTGCGGCTGTAAGCTCATATTATAGGCTGCCTGAGCTTAATGGTGTTCTGTGCTTTCATTCCTTTGAAATGAACACAACCTTCCCATTGATACCCTGTCTTTCTGTAAGGTTCACCACAGTAACAATAACCATCGCTAAAGGAATAAGGCAACAGAAAATCATATTCTTGGGAGGCACATTTATATTCCAACAAATAGTACAAATATATTTATAGAAACCTAAAAGGGAATTCAAGAACAATGAGAAGAATAATCTTGTTTGTCAGGCAGCAAACAGCTGAGTGCTAGAAATCAGGGTTCCTAAGTTCTTATAGTCAAGGTTTAGTGGCTTTAGGAGATACAAAATTAGTTTTCCTTTCTGCAGTCAGTAAGCAGCCTACATATCCCATTTGGGAGTCAGCTTCTTCAAACAGTCCTCAAGGAAATGCACAGTTTATGGGAAAGCCTTTGGGAAGTTCATGAGCCTTCAGTGACACAGCAGTGTTACTGTGGCCACAATGGATGTATGTGGAGCCTGTCCTGGGACGTGGCCCAGCCTCCCTCAGCATCTCTCAGGACAGACGTGGCCATCACCTCCACTGGAACTTCTACATATGGGGTGAGAGATTGTTTTGGACAAAAAAGACAGGGCACAATTTACTACTGGAGTAAGCAATGGTATGTGACTCAGGCAATGAATGACAAGTGGCCAACTCAATGATTTGGGGAAAGGCAAACTCAAGAGGTATAAGGAATATCCTTGGGAGAAGGGGCCTAGGCTTTGTAAGGTTTACTCGAAGATGAATGCATTTTGTCTTTAAGTTACTCTCTGGAAGTCACCCGAGACAGAAAGAATCAACTGTTCCCTTTATCTACCTTGGAAGAATAAAGGACTCTATTGGCACAGTTCAGTTCAGTCGATCAGTCATGTCCGACTCTTTGTGACTCCATGGACTGCAGCATGCCAGGCTTTCCTGTTCATCACCAACTCCTGGAGCCTACTCAAACTCATGTCCATTGTATCAGTGATGCCATCCAACCATCTCATCCTCTGTCATCCTCTTCTCCTGCCTTCAATCTTTCCCAGCACCAGGGTCTTTTCCAATGAGTTGGTTCTTCACATCAGGTGGCCAGAGTATTGGAGTTTCAGCTTCAGCATCAATCCTTCCAATGAATATTTAGGACTGATTTCCTTTAGGATGGACTGGTTGGATCTCCTTGCATAGCTATTGGCACAGCTCATCTTAAAACCTGTGTGCATGCTCAGTTGCTAAGTTGTGTCCACTTCTTTGTGACACTATGCACTGGGGCCCATCAGGCTCCTCCATCCACGTGATTGCCTAGGCAAAAATACTGGAGTGGCTTGCCATGCCCTCCTCCAGGGGATCTTCCTAACCCAGGGATCAAACGTGCATCTCCTGCACCTTCTGCATTGGGAGGTGGACCCTTTTACCACTGAGCCATCAGGGAATGCCCTAGACACCAGAAAGTGATGGGGGCTCCTCAGCCATTGATGGTTTTGCAATCAGAATATCAATGGGACCCAAAGCCAAAAGTGGCTCTGCCTAGAGATACTGTCTACATAATTAATGTCCAGCTTCGGGTGATCATTGATGTGGCTGGACACTTGATATAATTTCTTATAGACACTGGTCCAACCTTCCCAGTCTTAACCTAAATGATTGGAAACCTTAGCAATCATAAGAATATGTAATGGGGTTGTCAGGGACAATTTTCTGGAGCCTGTTTTGTGCAATGCTAATTGCCAGTTGGTTTTACATTCATTTCTGTTTGTGCCTGATTGCCCCATCCCTTTAATGAGAAGAGATTCATTAACTAAGTTAGGGGCCACTCTGTTTCTGGAAGGGCAAAGGAACCACCCTCATCATCAAACGATTTTAACGGAAAAAAGAAAGGGACAGCTTGAATCTGAAGTTGAGATAAAAGACTTAATAGGCCCTGGAATGTGGAATATCGAGGTTCCAGGTCTGGCCAAAGAGGTCCAGCAGTGGTTACTACACAATATCCTCAAGAAATAGCTGTTGTTCATTGTAGGGGACATAAGTCTCAGATTCCCAGGTCTGAAATTGGAAAGGGAAATCACTGAGCTGACCAAGAAGCAGAGAAAGCAGTTTACATACCAACAAATAAAACACAGGCAGTTTTAAAAGTCCTAAGCTTGATAGAGGAAATGTCACAACCTTGCTATACCAAAGAAGAAAGCTGGGCTAAAAATAGGGGGTTAATAAGTCTAAGGGGATGGTATATGTTAGATGAAAAGATTATGATTGCACAAGCTCAGCAATGGAAAATAATCAAGATTTATATGAAACTACCCACTATGGGCTATCTGGACTTCCCTGATAGCCTAGTTGGTAAAGAATCAGCCTGCAATGAAGGAGATCCCGGTTCAATTCCTAGGTTAGGAAAATCTGCTGGAGAAGGGATGGGCTACCCACTCCAGTATTCTTAGGCTTCCCTGGTGGCTCAGCTGATAAAGAATCTGCCTGCAATGCGGGAGACCTGAGTTCGATCCCTGGGGAAGATTGCCTGGAGAAGGGAATGGCTACCCACTTCAGTATTCTGGCCTGGAGAATTCCACGGACTGTATAGTCCATAGGGTCGCAAAGAGTCAGACACGACTGAGCGACTTTCATTCATTCATCAGGGAAACCCATTTATACTTCCCACAGTGGTAAAGAATCTGCCAGCCAAGCTGGAGACCTGAGTTCAGTCCCTGGGTTGGGAAAATGCCCTGGAGTAGGAAATGGCAACCTGCTCCAAAATTCTTGCCCGCAGAGTTCCATGGACAGTGGAGCCTGGTGGGCTACAGTCCATGGTGGTCGCAAAAAGTCCAACAGGACTGAGTGACTAACACTTACACTTCTTTCACTTTTGCACCTAAACCAGCCCCTCCAGCAAAGGGGTAGGAGATCACTGTGAATGGAGAAACTATTACCTAAAGCAAATTTGAGTTCTTTCACCTAATAATTCAGGTTTTACTGTGTTAGGAAACATAAAATGGGGTGATGAGCCATTAAGCCAAAATAAATGCTGGTGAACTGTGGCCATCAAGAAGCAACCACTGAAAAGTCATCAAACAAATAAGCAGCACTCAGGTGGCCAAGGCATAAGGCAAAGAACAGTAGCAAAACACTCCCCATCTCCTGTGGGTAGGAGAGGTTAAGAATCTGCAATGCAAGGTTTATAATGAGAACAAAGGAAATTATTATAAAAGACATAGTTCACAAATGATTTCCCTCTCTGAAATCTCCAATAGTCTTTCTCTCTTTTTTTTTTGGCTGCACCCCATGGCTGGTGGGATCTTGTCCCCTAAACAGGGATCAAACTCTGGGCCCCCTGAAATGGAAGCGTGGAATCTTAACCACTGGACCAGCAGGGAAGTTCTCCCCTCCACTAATATCTCTTGCTGCCAAACTTTCCCTTCCCTCTTCTCACTGCTCCTCTTGTTATGGCTCTTGTAATGTGCTATGTACTGTGTGCTAAGTCACTTCAGTCATGTCCAACTCTTTGTGACCCCGTGGGCTGTCACTTGCCAGGCTCCTCTGTCCATGAGATTCTCCTGGCAAGAATACTGGAGTGGGTTGTCATGCCCTCTTCCATGGAACCTTCCCAACCCAGGGATCAAACTCCCATCTCATGTCTCCTACATTGGCAGGCGGGTTCTTTATCACTAGTGCCACCTGCTCTTGGAATAACAGAAGCCAAACCAAGGCCTGGCTTCAGGATGAAATAAAGGTTACCAGGTAACTATATCCGCTGCCCAACACAATACTGGAAAAGGTGGACTTTTCTACCGTTGTGATCAATTCAGGGACAGGCAATGAGAAGCTTCCTCACCTCAGGTGAGAACCATGCTCCAATTCAGTGGAGGATCCAAGCTGGCTTGGCGTTGGCTGACTCTACAACTAAATTTGGTTATAACAAGTCCAAGACATGGTCCAGGCACTTCTATGGCCCTGGAATGTCATGATGGTGTCTTGGAATAAGTACACTGATGGCTACTTGGAATAAGTACACCACCAACTAGGTTTGGGGACTCTGTCACAGAGATTCCTGCTGGAATGGCAGTTTTATTCTGGGAATTGGAGTGTGAAACCTGCACCTTGAATTACATACAGACAGTGACAGCAGGCACAAATCTGGTTTTCAGGGAAAGAGAACTGGGTTACCCTGTCACTATGTTACCTTTGTAAGCCAAGGACAAAGGAGTTTTCTCAAATTGTTCTAGGAAGCTCACATATAGAGCCCAAAGCCAGCCTGACACATAAGGAAGAAGTGTTTTTGTGCTGGGCTTTCCACAATCCCACCCAACTCTCTGCCAAAGCTGAGGCTTTCTGGGCCTCTCCAGGGGCGGCCCCAAGGACATCAGGCCAGGAATTTAGGAAACCATGTGGAGACAGAACCTGAGGTCGGCTTTGGAATAAATGAAACACAAAGAGGAAAAGGTCGGTACCCACTCCAGAGGTAACTGCCATTTGGAAGCACATCTGGTCCAGGTGAGTTCAGGAAAACAGGGTTCAAAGATGGTGCATGGCCCATGAGCCACCAGTCACACAGACCATGACCGTCATTACCTGAAGTTACCACACTCTGGCACTGAGGGTCCTAGCTTTGTATGTGCCACTGACCCTTTCCAGCATCAAATAGATGTATCCAATGTCTAAAATTTCTAAAATTTCTTTCTTCAGCTTCCCTTCTTCTCACGGCCCTCAGAACCTGTTGTCACAATGATTACTGTCCAGCTTCGAGATGCTTCACTAGTCAGGCTCCCGACCACTGTCAGCAGGCCTCTCTCCAGTAGTCACCTAACTGTTCCCCCTGCGCCCCCATCACCCTCTGTCTTAGCCCATTCAGGCTGCTGTCACCAAGTACCACCAACGGAGTGGCTTCTAAATAACAAATGTATTTCTCAGAGTTCAAGGTCAGGATGCCAGCGTGGCGGCATTCTAGTCAGGACCTTCTTTGTGTTGCAGACTACCAGCTTTACAGTGCAACTTCACAAGATGGAAAAATACAACAGAGGGCTCTGGCCTCCTCTTCTAAGAGTCCTAATCCATGACAGCACCACCTCATGATTCGATCATCTCCCAACGGCCCCCATCTCCAAATGCCATCCTCTTCAGGATTAGGATTTCAACATGTGAATTTGGGATAGGGGACACAAACATTCAGTCTGTCACATCCCTCCTGAAATCTACTTCCCAGAGCAACCTTCTGAAAACAACCCTACTTCCAGGGTGCCAGGTCCCAGGACTCAAATGTCAAACAGACCACCAGGCCAGCAGGTCTTCCTCATATCCTTTCTCCAGAAGTCCCTTCATTAAATGTAGGCACAATCATCCTTGGTGCCAGCAACAGTTTTATCTATGTTTTAAGATAGAGGAATATGGGGAGCTGCCTTTGCTAAGAAATCTCAGAAGTAAAGCATGAAGCTTGGTGTTCTTGAGGGACTGAATGTGCCAAATGCATGTCTGCTGATGTCTGATGATGAATTTGTCAAACCACCACCACCTTTTGACACAAATGAGATTCCTGAATTTTCAATAAAAGGGAAGAAAGGAGGCAAAAAAGATAGATTGTACACACAATTCTTCTTAGAATGAAATTTTTGATACTTAATTTAATTTTTCCCCTCTTAGGGAGTGGTGAGTACACCCAAACCCCTCTCCTGGAATCCAATGGCTCCACATGGATATTGCTAAAGAAAAAAGAACATGGATGTAATTTTCAGGGAAAAATAAAGGAGGTGGGGAGAGGGACAGGGAGGAAGAGGGGGACAGAGAAGTTTTTCCAGGCCCCACATTAACATTTTACCATACTAGTTTTCTAAAGGTCAAGTTATGGAACCATGGCCATAGGAGCTGCCTAATATGCTGACTCCTAGAATTAGTTTAGCCATACAAAAGATTTTAAATCCTGTTATTCATTCTCCTGAACGCATTTTAAAGGTATCAGGCACATCTCCTTTTGGAAAGTTGAATCAAAAAGTGATGACTAAAACACTCTTTGATAGCTCCCATTAAAAGCATGAATATTATCTGATGATATATATTTTTATCAAATGGCCAAGAGACCAGATAATAGTGCAAATTTATACAACTGCTGGCATCACAAGGTAGATGATCACAAGCCAAGACTTGTGGAATCTACGTTGACAATGTCTCTTGAATCTAGATCTCCTTTCTCCTTCTTAAACCAGTCCCTCTAGTCATGTCCTTATTAACTGCACAGCACTGAAGCAATGACTTCCAACTAGGTAAGGACCGCCTACTTCCAGCCCCATTGATTATACTGGGGACAGTAATCATTCAAACGCACAGCTTTCAAGTGGTTATGCTTCTGCTCAGAAATCTCCTGATTCTCCATTTCCCACTGACTTTTGTACAAGTTCCTCACTGTGACTGTTAAGCCCTCCCCGATTAGGCTTCGACAGGCTTTCCCACCCTTATCTTTAGCACCACCTTACACTAGCCTCATATGTCAGCCATATACATTCCTAGCTCTTCCCCAAGTGTGTCCAGTGCTTTCTTACCTTCATGAACTTATTCAGTATTCCCTCTGTCAAGAATACCAGACCTATCAATCTCTGCCTGCTAAAATCTGATCCGTCCTTCAAGGTCTTTCTCAAATATCTTCACCTCCCTGAAGCATTTTCCCTAATTGTAACAGAGAAGTTGTTCTGAACTTCTATAATGGCACTCCTTACTGAGACATTTCTCTCACTCCTTCCCCACCCAACCCAGTGGTGCACTTGTACATATTTAACACTAGACTCTGGGGGGAAAAAAGCCCTTATTTACAGTGTTTGCCAATTTCCATGATGGAAATATTTCCACTGTGGTCAATCTCAAGTTATCAATCTGATGTCACTCACTGAACACAGAGTTATGAAGAAAAAAATGTTTGGTAGTAAACAATTATATAGTATCTCCACCATGCAGATACAATAGAGGTTAATACTCTCAAGAGTATAGACAATAATAAAATAGAGGAAAACAATGAGAAATGAATGAATTATCTGTTTTCTTTAAAACATATTTATTATAGGCTTACATAATCTAATTTTTAATAATAGATGTGTTTAACAACCTGTTCTCAAAATTCCTAAAAATTTAATGATGAGGTCTTTTGAGCTGGCTCAAACTAGATTCAGCGCATCTCTGCTACCATTCCCCATAGAACTATACAGGCTCCTTGCAGGAAGATGCCATATCTTTAGTCATATCTGTGTACCCAGCTCAGTACCTTGGACAAGGCAGGTTCTGAATAAAATGTTAGAATACTGAAAGCCTTGTATATGAAACCTAGCCCCAGTATGGACAGCTGAATCCATATCTTTGAGGGAAGATCTAAAACAAGCTATCCATAAAGACCAAGAATGGAGGGAAGGGCTTGCATTGCTGGGTAGAGGCTCACAGTAAATTCAGCACCAGAACAGAGTGCAATTCGGTCTTGGAGGCCTGGTTTTATCACTGCAGGAATTCTTTGGGTTATTTTTATTTCATTTGTTGGAATGTCCCCAAGTCTAAATCAAGAACGGGGAATGCAATGGATGAGATAAAACTGTATAAGGAAACTTCCATGTGCTGTTTCAGAGGTACCAATTCCAGCAGTAGGGGTAGCTCAAAGGGACAGAGGATGGTGTTGCAGAGCTCTATTGCTACAGAAATTGTTTGGACTCCAACATTCCCACCTCTCCCTACATCAGTAAAATGAGGCTGCAAAATAAAGATACATTGCCTTTCTTTGTTTTGGCCACACAGCATGCAGTATCTTAGTTCACCCATTGTTAGAACCCCTGCCCCCTGCAGTGGGATCAAGGAATCTTAATCATTGGACAGACTGCCAGGGGAGTTCAAACATTACCTTTCTTTGGAAGACTTATACACAGAACGAAGAAGAACCAATTGATAAAGTTAAAGTTACATTTATATAGAACAACCATTTCCTACTTATATGTATTTTTCTCATCCTGTAGGAGGCCAGGTTAAACATATTGAGAGTCTAGGTATTTGCATCTTTACCCGAGTTCGGTTGGGATTCAAATATCACAGTTCAGCTTTGTTGTTTTGTATTTTAACAGTGCTCAATTGCTACTTTCCCCTATAGGATAGTAAGAGGATAACTAGCAAAATGTAAATTCACTGATGGGCTTCCCAGGTGGCTCAGTGGTAAAGAATCTGCCTGCCAATACAGGAGATGGAGGAGATGTGGGTTCTATCCCTAGGTTGGGAAGATCCCCTGGAAAAGAAATGGCAACCCATTCCAGTATTCTTGCCAGAGAATCCCATGGAGAGAGGAGCCCAGTTGGCTACAGTCCATAGAGTTGCAAAGAGTCAGACGTGACTGAACAGACTGAGCACACACATACACACACACAAATGCATTGACCTCCTTATATAAAACACATCAGGGATGATTAAAAGCCACTAGGAATGTCTAAGTCGAGAGAGTACAGTGTCTATTAGAGTAGGAGCTGAGAGTTCTGATTTATAAAACCTCTCCCAGATAATCCAGATGCCCAGTAAGGTCATCATAGCCCAAGGGCATATGGCTTTAGTAGGAAACAGGTATCTGAACTCACTGCTCTGGGGCATGGACAAGGACACTAACTAGAAATCAGGGAAGGACTACCAGGCCCCAGGTGATGCTGGGGCCTCTGATGTCACTATGGCCCCTTCTCCACAGAACTGTGCTTTTCCTCTGGCCATCCTCACTGGCCCAAGTGAGTATGGGGGCCAAGAATTTGGATGATTGAGCTAATCCTGAATTTTACAGGGTAGATGTCACAAAAAAAAGAAGAGACACATGTGCCAAAAGGCAAAAAGGATCATTGGAAAGCCGGACCATTCATGGCAGTGAAGCCAAGATGGGGGGTAACTGGACCAGACGTCAAATAGTGATCAAACAAACAGCAAAAGGTTCATATATCTGAGTTGTCCCAGACAGAGAGTTGCACGTGTTCCAATAATGGAACAAATTGCAATTTTTAAAATTAAATCTAGTCTAATTTTTAAAATTAAAATAAAAAATTTAGTTCCTCAGGTGCATTAGCCAACCACATTGAAAATCATATCAAGTATTTCCAATGAAAACTTAGCATCAAATTAAGACATGCCATAAGTACAACATACACTCTGAATTTTAAGCATTTTGCATAAAGTAAACAAAGTAAAATCTCTCATTAATACTTTTGTAAATGGATTCCACATGGAAATGATAATACTCTGGGTGTGTGTGTGTGCTTACTCACTAAGGTGTGTTCAACTCTTTGCAACCCCATGGACTATATAGCCCATCAGGTTCCCCTGTCCATGGGATTCTCCAGGCAAGAATACTGGAGTATATTGGCATCTTCCTCCTCCCTAGGGGATCTTCCCAACCCAGGGATCAAACCTGTTTCTCCTGTGCCTCCAGCATTGGAGGCAGATTCTTTATCTGCTGAGCCGTCGGGGCCTCATACTTGGCTAAATGTTATTAACATTTTATTTTTTTAAGCAGGAATAGAGAGGTAAGGGTGTGAGAAAGAGGACAGATGAGTGGAGTGGCCAGAGAATGAAATGCTGCTGTTTCCATTTTCAAGGGGATATTGATGATGCATTTGAGAAGCACCTAGAATATAGATGCTCATAGGTGCCTCAGTGGTACAGTAGGTAGCACATCAGTCTCATAGAGTGTACATGCTCATGAGGCTGTAAGGGGCCAGAGAGACATGCCTGGTGGGTGGACTATTGGCATGAAGACTGAAGCCACCCAGGACATGGTTGGGCTTAGAGTAGAGAATAAGCCCCTGAGGAGGAACTGTGAGGGCAGGACCACAGCACCACAGGTGACTGCCGGGAGGTGGTTCAGCACCAGAGTGATGGTGTCTGCCACAAAGGAGGATCAGAAGTTGTGTAAGAGGACTACAGTGGTTCCCAAACATCTATCTGCAGGCTAATCCCTAGAATTTAGGAATATTGATTTATTGGTAAAAAGGGATCCTGCATATATGATTAAATTATGGATTTCGAGATGAGATTATCCTGGAATATCTTAGGCAAGCCCTAAATGACATCACAAGAGTCCTGCTAAGACAGAGGCAGAGGGAGACAACCAGAAACACAGAAGAAGAGAAGTCAACGTGCTTGCAGAAGTGGAGATTGGAGTGATCGGGCCATAAACCAAGGACTGGTGGCAACCACCTGGAAGAGACAAGGAATGATTCTCCCCTAGAGCCTCCACAGGGAGTACAGACCTGCCGACATCTTGATCTCAGCCCTCTGAAACTATTTAACACTTCTAGCTTTCAAAACTGTGAGAAAATACATTTCTTTTGTTCTAAGCCCCAAAATTGATGGCACTTGGTTGCAGCACCACAGGAAACATGTGTCAACGGGGAACTGGGGAAAGGACTCCTAACCCCATGAACAATGGGCAGCTCCTATTGGAGGCAGGTTTGAAGTGAGGAGACCATTCCATGAAGAGGTTGTTTCTGTAAGGAAAGCAGCTAAGCCCAGGTCAAAGCCTGCAATGGGGCCCAGCGAAAACCATTGGCAGGAAGGTCAGGTTGCCAAGGGAGTAAAAGTGAAGAGAAGGAAACACAGAGGGAATGTGGTGACAAGAAGGCAGAGAGGAGCTGGCTGGGGAGGCCTTGCAAGGTGGGCACTGGTGGAGCTGGAAAGGCCACAGGGGTAACAGCTCACTCTATTTGATAATCTGGCACTCAGCTGCCCCTCCCTCTCACTGGGGAAGTCTGTCCCGGGCATCTCTCCCAGCTTCTAGTGCTTGCCAGCAATCCGTGACACTCCTTGGTTTATAGATGTGTAACTCCAATCTCTGCCTCCATCTCCATGTGACTCCATTTTCTGTGTGTCTGCATCATCTCCCTTCCTTATAAGAACATGAGTCCCTGGAGGCAGGGCCCACAGAAAATCCAGGAGTATTTCATCTCAATATCCTTAACTAATTACATTTGCCAAAACACCATTTCTAACTAAGGTTACATTCTGAGGTTCAGGCTGGACACAACTTTTTGAGGGACACTATTCAACGAACTACAAATACCACTTGTAAAGCACTTTATGCTGAGTATGTTTCTAAGTATTTTATTTGTATTAAATCATTTTATCCTATGAGGTAGATACTATTATGATTATCCCTGTTTTATAGATAAGGAAACTGAGGTACAGGGAGGCTAAGTAACTTGCCTGGGGTCACACACAGCCAATACTAGCACTGAATTCAAACCCAGTCTGGCTCCAAAAGCCATGTTCTAAACCACTGCAAGAACCTTCTCTAACATCAAAACTAACTTGGAATCTAAAAAATGACACAAATGAACTTATTTACAAAACAGACTCACAGACTTAGAAAACAATCTGATGGGTACCAAAGGGGGAAGGTTGGAGGGGGGACATAAACTAGAAGTTTGAGATTAGCATACACACACTACTATGTATAAAATGGATAACCAACAAGGATCTACTATATAGCACAGGGAATCGTACTCAATATTCTGTAAGAACCCACACAGAAAAAAAAATCTGAAAAAGAATAGATACATGTATATGTAAAACTAAGTCACTTTGTTGAACCCCTGAAACTAACACAACATTATAAATCAACTATACTGCAATATCGGAGAAGGCAGTGGCACCCCACTCCAGTACTCTTGCTTGGAAAATCCCATGGATGGAGGAGCCTGTTAGGCTGCAATCCATGGGGTCGCTAAGAGACACGACTGAGCGACTTCACTTTCACTTTTCACTTTCATGCATTGGAGAAGGAAATGGCAGCCCACTCCAGTGTTCTTGCCTGGAGAATCCCAGGGATGGGGGAGCCTGGTGGGCTGCCGTTTATGGGGTCGCACAGAGTCAGACACGACTGAAGTGACTTAGCATAGCATAGCATAGCATACTGCAATATAAAAGTTTTTTTAAAAAAGAAAACTTGATTTCTATTTTTCATGCCTCAACACTTCTTAGCTTGAAACCTGACTCAGCCACTGGAACTTACACTTGTGATTAGGCAGAATCTAATCCTTAAACTATTAGTTTATTGCTGGAGTACAGCAATGAATCATGGAGCACAGAAACATGAATCATTAATTTGCTAATTTTTCTTCCTTGTTGCAGATGCCAACTATGTGGTCCTGGATAAGTCAATCATTCTCCATGGATCAGTTTGCCAATTCATATCTACTGAGCACCTACTATGTGCCAGGGCTTCCCTGGTGGCTCAGATGATAAAGAATCTGCCTGTGGTGCAGGAGACCCTGGATTCAATCCCTGGGTCAGGAAGATCCCCTGGAGAAGTGAATGGCTACTCACTCCACTATTCTTGCCTGGAGAATTCCATGGACAGAGGAGCCTGGCGGGCTACAGTCCATGGAGTCACAAAGAGTTAGACACAACTGAGCGACTAACAATTTCATGTGCTAGACAATGGGCTAGGTACTGAAGACTCAGTGAAGCACAAGGCAGGCAAAAGCCCTTGACATGCTAGACAATAAATGCTAGTGAGAGAAACAAAGTAACCAAGGAATCACCCAGGTCCTTTAATAATTATGCAAAGAACTGTGAATGAACACGCAGTACAGACATTCTGGAGGCAAATGGCAGGAAGGCCTAGCTCCATCTGAGGAGTTGGGGAAGAGGTCTTTGGACAGGATCATTCAAACCGAGACTTGAAGGATCTCCACAAGATGGGAAAAGCCTTTCAAGGCAGAAGAAACCAAAGGTCTGAAACTGAGAATTGAAAAAGAACAGAGTAGGTTCAAGAGTGGAGAATTCTGAGAAAAAGTGAATATATGTATATGCGTAACTTCCCTGATAGTTGGTAAAGAAACTCCCTGTAATGCAGGAGACCCCAGTTCCATTCCTGGGTCAGGAAGATCCACAGGAGAAGGGATAGGCTACCCTATCCAGTATTCTTGGGCTTCCCTGGTGGCTCAGCTGGTAAAGAATCTGCCTGCAATGTGGGAGAGACCTGAGTTTGATCCCTGGATTGGGAAGATCCCCTGGAGAAGGGAGATTTCCAGACTTGAAGGATCTCTGCAAGTTGGGAAAAGTCTTCCAGGCAGAGGAAACCAAGGTCTGAAACTGAGAATTGAAAAAGAACACAGTAGGTTCAAGAGGGGAGAATTCTGAAAAAGAGTGGATATACGTGTCAGTCAGTCAGTTCAGTCACTCAGTCGAGTCCAACTCTTTGCAGCCCCATGGACTGCAGCACGCCAGGCTTCCCTGACTATCACCAACTCCCAGAGCTTGCTCAAACTCATGTCCATTGAGTTGGTGATGCCATCCAACCATCTCATCCTCTATCGTCCCCTTCTCCTCCCGTCTTCAATCTTTCCCAGCATCAGAGTCTTATCCAATGAGTCAGTTCTTCACAACAAGTGGTCAAAGTATTGGAGTTTCAGCTTCAGAATCAGTCCTTCCAATGAATATTCAGGACTGATTTCCTTTAGGATTGACTGGTTGGATCTCCTTGCAGTTCAAGGGACTCTCAAGAGTTTTCTCCAACACTACAGTTCAAAAGCATCAGTTCTTCAGCGTTCAGATTTCTTTATAGTCCACCTCTCACATCCGTACATGACCACTGGAAAAACCATAACTTTGACTAGATGGACCTTTGTCGGCAAAGTAATGTCTCTGCTTTTTAGTATGCTGTGTAGATTGGTCATAGCTTTTCTTTCAAGGAAGCCCAGATATACATATATGTATAACTGATTCACTTTGCTGTACAGCAAAAACTAACACAGCAGTGTAAACAAACTATACTCTGATAAAAATTTAAAAAAAGAAACAGAGTGGAGAGCTCTGAGCAGCTGAAGAAGGAGCAGAGGTGAAACAAGACTGAGGACAATGAGGCTGCTCAGGATCACAAAGGTGGTACTCCCCACCAAAAGAGTCCTCTGAGTCTCAGTTGCCTCATCTACAAAACCAGAGCTGATCATGGTGATCACCAACAGTTGTAAGGAAGGGTCATTGAGCTAGCACAGGTGAAAAGACCTAGCATAGTGCCAGGAACAAAGAAGGGACTCAAGAAATATTACCAGAATCTCAATCCACGGAGAATGTCTCTTGAATCATCACCTAATAAAATCTGATAACCTTAAATCCTCAACCCTCTTCTTGTTGAGGGCTTGGTGAAGCTCACATTCAACACCCTATGTACTAAAATTGCTAAACAGATGATATAAATTGCTTTTTCATGTTACCAAAGTCTTCTTAATGAAACAAAGAAACCTGAACATAGTCACATTTCAACAGCACGTGGCCTTGTGTCATTCACAAGCATAATGTTTTCAAAGACCTCACTACACATGACATCAGTTATATTAAAAATCATTGATTCCTCTAAACAATGATTCTGTAATCATGATAATTATTATATTAGGGGCAGACAATCTAAAGACAGACAATCTCAAGACAGAAAAAGTGAGCCTGCTCCACAATACATTTTGGGGGGCAGGGAGGTAGCATACCAAATTTAAATTACACCATAGGCACTTTTTAGCATAACATGTACTGTATATTTTTGCATTTCAATAAATCCATTTTCCCCTTACACATAACACTTGGTAATTCAGAGAAATGTATCTTAGCAGCTCCCAACTGCTGCTTCCTTAAACTGGTTCATGGGTTTCTCTCTCTCTCTCTCTCTTTTTAGTTAAGTGAAAACTAAGAGCTCTCTGGGAGCAAGAATAAACCTGACTGTCTTTGAGAAAAAGGAATTCCTTTTGTTTCCCTCCCCCTCTCTCAAAATCATATCACATGCAATGGAACTATCAGCTGAATTTATCTGTAATAAAGTGACCATGGGAGGAAATCAAGAGAATAATTTCTGTGAAAACTGCCATGTGTGGTTGTCATTATACCATATCAATAAGAAATCTTTCTACACATCCTATTTTTTCCCCAGAGCAAGGAGAAAGGCTCATTACAAATACAACCTCTGCTGCCAAACAGATGGGTGTTCAAATCCTGGCTTTACAAGCTATAAGCTCCATGGCAAGGTGATGCTGTGTGACTGCCCAGGCTCAGTCACAAAGGTCATGCACCTTTTATCTGTGCAAGTGAGCATTCATGTACAGAGCTATGAGCTTCCCTGTAAGAGTCTGCTGCACTGTGAGGAAGCCCAGGCCACAAGGGGAGGCAAGGTGAAGGTGCTCTGGGGGCGGTTCTTGTTGGAGCCATCCCCGTCCAGCCACTGGAGACAGAAGCAATGGCATCAGAAGTACTCCAGACCAATCTATACACTAGCTGAATGCCATTAAAGAACATTAGTTGATGCCACGAGGAGGAAAAGCATCACCTTAATTCTTGGCCCACAGGATCTGGCAGCTTAATAAAATGGTTGTTAATTTTAAGCCACTAAGTTTTGGGGTCATTTATTCTGCAGTAAGAGTAACAGGGGCTACAGCTTCCCAGGTGGCACTAGTGGTAAAGAACCCACCTGCCAATGCAGAAGATGCAAGAGACGCAGGTCTTCCTGGGTTGGGAAGATCCCCTGAAGGAGGGCATGGCAACCCACTCCAGTATTCTTGCCAGAAGAATTCCATGGACAAGAGGAGACTGGCGGGCTACAGTCCATAGAGTCGCACAGAGTCATACACAATTGAGTGATTTAGCATGCAGCACAATAGTAATAGAAGAAGCAATCCCCGTAATCATCATCTCACAGGGCCCACAAGCCTTTAGAACCCTCGGCTACAAGTCAACAGGATAGGGGTCTGGAACTGTGGCAACAATGGGCCCGAATATAGGATTTAACCTGTGCTGGGCAGTGTTCTTACTGATTTCTATCTATGAATTCCTCTAATTCGCACAACAGGCCTGTGACGTGGGCAGTATAATTATTCTCACTTCACCAGTGAGGGAAGTGAGGCACAGAGAGGTTAAGTGACTCACCCAACTTCCCACAGCAAGTAAGTGATAAAGCAGCATTGAATACAAATGCTGTGATGCCAGAGTCTCTGCCTTTATGCATCCCATCATACAATATCACTTGTGTCAACAACGTACATCAAGTATGTACGAGAAACCTTACTGAGGTGCCAGGACTTCCTGAAAACACTGATTGGCTGGTAGGAAAGCCTTTATGATGGCTACTGAGCTGGCCTCCTGGTCTGCTCACCAAGTCCATCCAGAGTGGTGTTCCTGATGGCTCAGTCGTGGGCTCCTCTGCCTCTGGATCAGTCTTCAAGCTCAGAGGGTGCTTACTGGATTTCCTGCAATTCATAAAGACCATTTTCCTTTAGAGCACAGAGACCATTGCCACTCAGTGACAGCTCAACATTGATAATGTTACTTCCAACTGAGCTTTACTGGTACCATCTTAAGTGCTGTGGGAGAGGCAGACAATAATCGTAGCTAACACCTACTGAGCACTGTGCACCAGGCAAGTCTTATGCTCAGCATTTCACATGTAATATCTCCTGTAATCCTCACAGAAACAGTGGTCCATGATGCAGCAATATTGTTTTCAGTGCAGTTCTACAGAACAGGCAACCGAAGCTCATGGAGATAAACTGACTTGTCCAACATCACATGGTAATTAAGTGAGATGGTCAGCATTTAAAATCACATCAGTGTAACTCTAAAGCCAGTATGCTCAACTAGAGCCATGAAACTCAATGCACTGCCTTTCCAATGAAAAAGAGATTTGCAACCTAGTGGATTATAGCCAGTGTGAGTTCCCACACCACCATTCCTGGGTTCCATGCCTTTTGCTCTCGACTATCCACTTCTCTCATCTGTAAAATAAGGATAATGAAGATATTCTCTTCCAGTCCTCAGTCTATACCCAAGAGAAATAAAAACATTTATTTACACAAAAACTCGGAGAAGAAAATGGCAACCTACTCCATTATGCTTGCCTGGAAAATCTCATGGACGGAGGAGCCTGGCAGGCTACAGTCCATGGGGTCGCAAAGAGTTGGACATGACTGAGCAACTTCACCTTCACACAAAAACTTGGATGGGAATGTGTATGGCAGCATTATTGACAATAGCCAAACACTGGAAACAACCCAAATGTGCTAGTGGAATATTATTCAGCCATACAAAGGAATGAAGTATGGTACATGCTACTACATGGATGAACCTCAAACACATTATCTTCCATGGTAGAAGCCATGCACAAATAGTCACATATTACATGACTCAAGTTATATGAAATGTTCAAAGTAAGGAAATGTATGGAGAAAGAAAATAGACTCATGTTTTCTAGGGGTGAGGGGAGGGGTACTAAGAAGTGACTACTATTGAATATGGGGTTCCTTTGGGGGGTGATAAACAGTTCTCAAATTGCTTGTGTTGACTGTTACACATATCTGTAAACACACTAAAAAATAGTGAATGGTATACTTTAATGGATGAATCAGATTGTATGTGAATTATACCTCTATGAATCTGTGTAAAAAAAAAAAAATACTGCCTCACTGCCTGAGGTTGTTGTTTGGCATAAATAAATAAAGTACCAAGAAGCATGCCTGGCACAAGATCAGCTCTGAGCACACGTTAGCTGTTTTTACACTTTAAAAGGTTAGAAAGAATGTACTAGAACAGACTCGGGATATTGGTTCTTGTTTGGGCACCACAAGAAATCACATTCAATTTTCACTCCCGATTTTATTGTGTTTTCCTGAAAGTCGTTAAGTCCCCTTCATCCTGTCACCTGAAACACACAGCTAGAAGTGCCAAGTCGCACAGGAGAAATGAGAGAAAAACAGAAGCAAAATAAAACCAATATTTTGGTGGGAAATACCAACTGCAGTGGGAAAAGACCTCATCCTGTTTGTGTTTAAGGAATCGATTAATCCTCAGGGAGATGCTCTGCCTATGTCTTGCCTGGGCGGCCCCTCCTCCACGCCTTGCCCTCCCTCTCTCTCTCCTTCAAAACCTTGAGCTACTTCCTCAGCCAAATAAATCCTGTTGAAATCTGCAAAGCAGAAGTTCACATACAAGATAGGAGCAGACAGGTTGCAGCAACTTACGACAGCAAATTTCCTAGTGCGTGGTCCTAGGTAAATCCCAGAAGAATGCCCCCAAAGCAGGTGTTGATTGGCTGAGGGACAGCTGTAGCTGTGGGATAAAAAAAGGACAGCTTTGGAATCTACACAAATGGCCCTGATGAACCTATTTGCAGGGCAGGAACACAGCTGCAGGCATAGAGAACAGACATGTGGACACAGCAGGGAAAGAAGGTAGGATGAATTGAGAGAATAGAATTGATGTATATGTACTCCCATGTGTAAAATAGATAGCCTATGGGAAGCTGCTGTATAGCACAGGAAGCCCTGTCTAGGGCTCAGTGACCATCTTGGGGTTGGGGGGGTGGTGGGGGGGGATGGAGGACAGAGGAAGGGAGGCTCAAGAGGGACAGGATGGGGCTTGCCTGGTGGCTTAGTTGTAAAGAATCCTCCTGCCGAGACACGGGTTGGATACCTGGTCCAGGAAGACCCACATGCTGTACAGCAACTAAGCCCATGTGCTGCAACTCCTGAACCTGTGCTCTAGAGCCTGGGAGATGCAACTACTGAGCCCACACAACACAACTACTGAGGCCTGTGTGCTCTAGAACCTGTGCTCCACAAGAGAAGTCACTGCAAGAAGAAGCCCATGCACTGCAACTAAGAGTAGCCCCAACTTGCAAAACTAGAGAAAAGTTCGCACAGCAATGAAGACCCAGCACAGCCAAAAATAAATAAATAAAAATTTTAAAAAGGGGGAGGGAATATATGTATACATATAGCTGATTTATGTTGCTGCACAGCAGAAACTAACACAACATTGTAAAGCAATTATATATCCAATTTAAAAAAATAAAAGAAATGACAGCTTTGTGCTACCTCTCTCTGCACACCACTTAGTTTCTACCACAATCCTAGCAGCAAAGGCTAACAGGAAATGTAGAAGTATTTCAAGAAGCTGAGGAATGAAATTGCACTTCTAACCTTCCCAAATTTCTTGTTTTTAAATCGGAGTATAGCTGATTTACAATGTCATGTTAGTTTCTTCTTCACAGTAAAGTGAATCAGTTACACACACACAAACACATATATGTGTATGCATATACATATATATGCATATACATATATATATGTACACACACACACACATATATATACATATATATTAGGGCTTCCCTGATAGCTTAGTTGGTAAAGAGACCCTGGTTCGATGCCTGAGTCGGGAAGATCCCCTGGAGAAGGAAAAGACTATCCACTCTAGTATTCTGGCCTGGAGAATTCCGTGGACTGTATAGTGCATGGGGTCCCAAAGTGTAGGACATGACTGAGCAACTTTCACTTTTATATATATATATATATATATATATCTATATCTATATATATATATATATATATATATATATATATATATATCTCCACTGTACCCAGTCTTTTTAAGATTCTTTTCCCACATAGGTCATTACCTATGTGGTATACAGTATTGAAGGCAATGGCAACCCACTCCGTTTATGGGGTCACAAAGAGTCAGACACGACTGAAGCGACTTAGCAGCAGCAGTAGCAGCATACAGTATTGAGTAGAGCTCCCTGTGCTATATGGGTAGGTCCTTATTAGTTATCTATTTTATACACAGTAGTGTGTATAGTGAAGTCGCTCAGTCATGTCCGACTCTCTGCGACCCCGTGGACTGTAGCCTACCATGTTCCTCCGTCCATGGGATTTCCCAGGCAAGAATACAGGAGTGGGTTGCCCTTTCCTTCTCCAGAGGATCTTCTTGACCCAGGGATCAAACCTGGGTCTCCCACATTGTAGGCAGACGCTTTACAGTGTGAGCCACCGGAGAAGCCCATATGTCAATCCTTATCTCCCAGTTTATCCCTCCCCACCCTTTTCCCCTTTGTAACCATAAGATTGTTTTCTATATCTGTAACTCTATTCTGTTCTGTACAATTCTTTTTTGATTCCACATATAAGCAATGTCATAGGATATTTGTTCTCCAAACCTCTTTAACTTTATGGAAATAAGACTGTGTTCCTTGCAGCTGTTTGCAAGTTGGGTTTCCTTGTCCTTGATCTTGTATCCTAGTAGAAGTTTTCTTCAACACCAGCACATTACAGAGGACGGGGCTCAGATAATCTATTCTCCTTGGATTTTGTAGGTAGAGAAGCTAATTTAAAGAAGGATTCTGTCCCAAAATTCCACTGGTCAGTCGTTACCTTACATGGTAAGCTCACCAGTCCAGCTCAAAAATGGTTAACTGACCCACAAGGAAAGTTATGACCAACCTAGACAGCATATTAAAAAGCAGAGACATTATTTTGCCAACAAAGGTCTTTCATCTAGTCAAGGCTATGGTTTTTCCAGTGGATGTGAGAGTTGGACTGTGAAGAAAGCTGAGCGCCGAAGAATTGATGCTTTTGAACTGTGCTGTTGGAGAAGACTCTTGAGAGTCCCTTGGACTGCCAGGAGATCCAACCAGTCCATCCTAAAGGAGATCAGTCCTGGGTATTCATTGGAAGGACTGATGTTGAAGCTGAAACTCCAATACTTTGGCCACCTGGTGCAAAGAGCTGACTCACTGGAAAAGACCCTGATGCTGGGAAAGATTTAGGGCAGGCGGAGAAGGGGACAACAGAGAATGAGCTGGTTGAGTGGCATCATCGACTTGATGGACATGAGTTTGGGTGGACTCCAGGAGTTGGTGATGGACAGGGAGGTCTGGTGTGCTGCAGTTCATGGGGTCGCAAAGAGTCGGACACAACTAAGTGAATGGACTGAACTGAACTGACCTACAGGTAGCCTAAATAATGATATTTCCAATAGCAGGGTCACAATTCCTCACCTAAAATGCTTTCTGCCTAATGTTTCAGAAATAAGAACTATCTGGATTTCAGCAATGGAGCTCAATATATATACTTTATATGATGTAATGCCCAATTGGGATTGGGAGCAGCATCCAGTAATCAATACAGTAAATAACCTTCCTGAGGTGAAGAAGGTGATTTCTCAGATGAAATAGGATAAACAGTTTCTAAATAAACTTACAGTCAGTGCAGGTCAACTTTTGCCATGAAACAAGTTTGCTGGAAACTTGCCAAAAGATCCAGCTTCCTATCCACATTGGATTTCAGAATTATAGATGAGAGATTGTGACGCTATACCTTCATGTACACATTACCAACTATTCATTCCTGGGCAATTTCCTCACCTAATTGGGCCTCATTTGCCTCATCTGTGAAATGCGATAATAAAGGAGCCAATATGCAGAAAGCTTTGAGCAGTGCCTGATATAAAAAGAGCTCAAGAAACGTTATTGCACCAAAGTGTCTATTGACAATCATTTATCTAATGGTTAAAGAAGTTGTGATATATATATACATTGTATATATATAGTGTGTGTATATATATATGTATGTATATATGTATGTATATATATACTATAAATAAATATATTTATTATAAATATATTTATATATAATATATACATCTATATATATATATATATATAATATATATATTATATGTGAATAATATATAAATAATATTTATATTTATATATAATATATTATAAATATATTATACTATATATAAATATATACTATATATATTTATGCTAAGTCGCTTCAGTCATGTCCAACTCTGTGAGACCCCATAGACAGCAGCCCACCAGGCTCCCCCATCCCTGGGATTCTCCAGGCAAGAACACTGGAGTGGGTTGCCATTTCCTTCTCCAATGCATGAAAGTGAAAAGTGAAAGTGAAGTCGCTCAGTCATGTCAGACTCCTAGCGACCCCATGGGCTGCAGCCCACCAGGCTCCTCCATCCATGGGATTTGCCAGGCAAGAGTACTGGAGTGGGCTGCCATTGCCTTCTCCATATATATACTATATATATATATATACACACACACACATACACAGTGGAATATTATTCAGTCACTAAAAATGGTATTTCCAATTTTGATTTTTTTTAAATTATTTTATTTATTTTAATTGGAGGCTAATTCCTTTGCAATATTTTAGTGGTTTTGCCATACATTGACATGAATCAGCCATGGGTGTACATGTGTTCCCCATTCTGAACCTCCCTCTCACCTCCCTCCTCATCCTATCCCTCAGAGTCATCCCAGTGCACCAGCCCTGGGCATCCTGTCTCATGCTTTGAATTGGAACTGGCAATCCATTTCACATATGATAATATACATGTTTCAATGCTATTCTCTCAAATCATCCCACATTCACCTTCAACCACAGAGTCCAAAAGACTTCTTTACATCTGTGTCTCTTTTGCTGTCTCGCATATAGGGTCTCCTCCTTCCATGGGATTTGCCAGGCAAGAGTACTGGAGTGGGCTGCCATTGCCTTCTCCGTATATATACTATATATATATGTATACACACACACACACACACACACACACACACACAGGAATATTATTCAGCCATGAAAAATGGTATTTCCAATTCTGATACTTGCTTTTTTAATTAAATAATTTATTTTAATTAGAAGCTACTTACTTTACAATATTGTAGTGGTTTTGTCATACATTGACATGAATCAGCCATGGGTGTACATGTGTTCCCCGTTCTGGACCTCCCTCTCACTTCCCTCCTCATCCCATCCCTCAGGGTCATCCCAGTGCACCAGCCCTGAGCATCCTGTCTCATGCTTTGAATTGGAACTGGCGATCCATTTCATATATGATAATATACATGTTTCAATGCCATTCTCTCAAATCATCCCACCCTCACCTTCAACCACAGAGTCCAAAAGACTGTTCTTTACACCTGTGTCTCTTTTGCTGTCTCACATATAGGGTTATTGTTACCATCTTTGTAAATTCCATATATATGCGTTAGTATACTATACTGGTGTTTTTCTTTCTCAATTATTTCACTTTGCATATTAGGCTCCAGTTTCATCCACCTCATTAGAACTGATTTGAATGCATTCTTTTTAATGGCTGAGTAATATTCCATTGTGTATATGTACCATGGCTTTCTTATCCATTCATCTGCCAATGGATATCTAGGTTGCTTCCACGTCCTGGCTATTACAAACAGTGCTGCAATGAACATTGGGGTACACGTGTCTCTTTCAATTCTGGTTTCCTCAGTGTGTATGCCCAGCAGTGGGATTGCTGGGTCATATGGCAGTTCTATTTCCAATTTTTTAAGGAATCCCTGCACTGTTCTCCATAGTGGCTGTACTAGTTTGCATTCCCATCAACAGTGTAAGAGGATTGCCTTTTCTCTGCACCCTCTCCAGCATTTATTGCTTATAGACTTTTGGATAGCAGCCATTCTGACTGGCATGAAATGGTACCTCATTGTGGTTTTGATTTGCATTTCTCAGATAATGAGTGATGCTGAGCATCTTTTCATGTGTTTGTTAGCCACCTGTATGTCTTCTTTGGAGAAATTTAATTCTTTAGTACATTTTGGTTCTTTAGCGAATTTTTTGATTGGATTGTTTATTTTTCTGGAATTGAGCTGCGGGAGTTACTTGTATATTTTTGAGATTAATTCTTTGTCAGTTGCTTCATTTGCTATTATTTTCTCCCATTCTGAAGGCTGTCTTTTCACCTTGCTTATAGATTCCTTCGTTGTGCAAAGGTTTTAACTTTAATTTAGGTCCAATTCATTTATTTTTGCTTTTATGTTCATTACTCTGGGAGGTGGGTCATAGAGGATCCTGCTGTGAATTATGTCAGAGTGTCTTGCCTATGTTTTCCTCTAGGAGTTTTATAGTTTCTGGTCTTACATTTAGATCTTTAATCCATATTGAGTTTATTTGTGTGTATGGTGTTAGAAAGTATTCTAGTTTCATTCTTTTACAAGTGGTTGACCAGTTTTCCCAGCACCACTTGTTAAAGAGATTACCTTTTCTCCATTGTTTATTCTTGCCTCCTTTGTCAAATATAAGATGTCCATAGGTGAGTGGATTTATCTCTGGGTTTTCTATTTTGTTCCATTGATCTATATTTCTGTATTTGTGCCAGTACCATACTGTCTTGATGACTGTCACTTTGTAGCATAGTCTGAAGTCAGGCAGGACGATTCCTTCACTTCCATTCTTCTTTCTCAAGATTGCTTTGGCTATTTGAAGTTTTTTGTGTTTCCATACAAATTGTGAAATTATTTGTTCTAGTTCTCTGAAATATACCTTTGGTAGCTTGATAGGGATTGCATTGACTCTATGGATTGCTTTGGGTAGTATACTCATTTTCACTATATTGATTTTTCCGATCCATGAACATGGTATATTTCTCCATCTATTTGTGTCCTCTTTAATTTCTTTCATTAGTGTTTTATAGGTTTCTATATATATAGGTATTTTGTTTCTTTCAGTAGATTTATTGCTAAGTATTTTATTCTTTTTGTTGCAATGGTGAATAGAATTGTTTCCTTAATTTCTCTTTCTATTTTCTCATTGTTAGTGTATGGGAATGCAAGGGATTTCTGTGTGTTAATTTTATATCCTTCAACTTTACTGTATTCATTGATTAGCTCTAGTCATTTTCTGGTGGAGTTTTTAGGGTTTTCTATGTAGAGGATCATGCAATCTGCAAACAGTGAGAGTTTTATTTCTTTTCCAATCTGGATTCCTTTTATTTCTTTTTCTGCTCTGACTGCTGTGTCTAAAACTTTGACAACCATGTTGAATAGTAGTGGTGAGAGTGGGCACCCTTGTCTCTGACTTTAGGGGAAATGCTTTCAAATTTTTACCATTGAGGATAATGTTTGCTGTGGGTTTGTCATATATGGCTTTTATTATGTTGAGGTATGTTCCTTATAGGCCTGCTTTCTGGAGGGTCTTTTTTTTTCATAAATGGATGTTGAATTTTGTCAAAGGCTTTCTCTGCATCTATTGAGATAACCATATGGTTTTTATCTTTCAATTTGTTAATGTGGTGCATTACATTGATTGATTTGTGGATATTGAAGAATCTTTACATCCTTGGGATAAAGCCCGCTTGGTCATGCTGTATGATCTTTTTAATATGTTGTTGGATTCTGTTTGCTAGAATTTTGTTAAGGATTTTTGCATCTATGTTCATCAATGATATTGGCCTGTAGTTTTCTTTTTGGGGGCATCTTTCTCTGGTTTTGGTATTAGGGTGATGGTGGCCTCATAGAATGAGTTTGGAAGTTTACCTTCCTCTGAAATTTTCTGAAAGAGTTTGAGTAGCATAAGTGTTAGCTCTTCTCTAAATTTTTGGTAGAATTCAGCTGTGAAGCCATCTGGTCCTGGGCTTTTGTTTGCTGGAAGATTTCTGTTTACAGTTTCAATTTCTGTGCTTGTAATGGATCTGTTAAGTTTTCTATTTCTTCCTGGTTCAGTTTTGGAAAGATATACTTTTCTAAGAATTTGTCCATTTCTTCCAAGTTGTCCATTTTATTGGCATACAGTTGCTGGTAGTAGTCTCTTATGATCCTTTGTATTTCTGTGTTGTCTGTTGTGATTTCTCCATTTTCATTTCTAATTTTGTTGATTTGATTCTTCTCCCTTTTTTTCTTGATGAGTCTGGCTGATGGTTTGTTAATTTTATTTATCTTCTCAAAGAGCCAGCTTTTAGCTTTGTTGAGTTTTGCTATGGTCTCCTTTGTTTCTTTTTCATTAATTTTTCCCCTATTTTTTATTATTTCTTTCCTTCTACTACCCCTGGGGTTCTTCATTTCTTCCTTTTCTAGTTGCTTTAGGTGTAGAGTTAGGTTATTGATTGATTTTTCTCTTGTTTCTTGAGGTAAGCTTGTATTGCTATGAACCTTCCCCTTAGCACTGCTTTTACTGAATCCCATAGGTTTTGGGTTGTTGTGTTTTCATTTTCCTTCTTTTATATGCATATTTTAATTTATTTTTTGGTTTCTTCTGTGATTTGTTGGTTATTCAGAAGCGTGTTGTTTAGCCTCCACATCTTTGTATTTTTAACAGTTTTTTCCCTGTAGTTGACATCTAATCTTACCTCACTGTGATCAGAAAAGATGCTTGAGATGATTTCAATTTTTTTTTAATTTACCAAGGCTAGATTTATGGCCCAGGATGTGACCTATCCTGGAGAAGGTTCCGTGTGCATTTGAGAGAAAAGTGAAATTCATTGATTGGGGTGAAATGTCCTACAGATATCAACTAGGTCTAACTGGTCCACTGTATCATTTAAAGCTTGTGTTTCCTTGCTAATTTTATTTATTTGATCTATCCATAAGTGTGAGTGGGGTATTAAAGTCTCCCACTATTGTGTTACCGTTAATTTCCCTTTTCATACTTGCTAGCATTTGCCTTACATATTTTGGTGCTCCTATGTTGGGTGCATATATATTTATAATTGTTATATCTTCTTCTTGGATTGATCCTTTGATCATTATGTAGTGTCCTTCTTTGGGTCTTTTCACAGCTTTTATTTTAAAGTCTATTTATTCTGATATGAGTATTGCTACTCCTGCTTTCTTTTGGTCTCTATTTGTGTGGAATATCTTTTACCAGCCCTTCACTTTCAGTCTGTATGTGTCCCTTGTTTTGAGGTGGGTCTCTTGTAGACAACAAATATAGGGGTCTTGTTTTTGTCTCCATTCAGCCAGTCTTTGTCCTTTTGTTGGGGCATTCAACCCATTTACATTTATGGTAATTATTGATAAGTATAGTCCTGTTGCCATTTACTTTGTTGTTTTGGGTTTGAGTTGATACCCCCTTTCTGTGTTTCCTGTCTAGTGAAGATCCTTTAGCATTTGTTGAAGAGCTGGTTTAGTCGTGCTGAATTCTCTCAGCTTTTGCTTGTCTGAGAAGCTTTTGATTTCTCCTTCATATTTGAATGAGATCCTTGCTGGGTACAGTAATCTGGGTTGTAGGTTTTTCTTTTTCACCACTTTAAGTATGTCTTACCATTCCCTTCTGACCTGAAGAGTTTCTATTGAAAGATCAGCTGTTATCCTTATGGGAATCCCCTTGCGGGTTATTTGTTGTTTTCCCCTTGCTGCTTTTAATATTTGTTCCTTGTGTTTGATCTTTGTTAATTTGATTAATATGTGTCTTGGAGTGTTTTGCCTTGGGTTTATCCTGTTTGGAACTCTCTGGGTTTCTTAGACTTGGGTGACTATTTCCTTCCCCATTTTAGGGACATTTTCAACTATTATTTCCTCAAGTATTTTCTTATGGCCTTTCTTTTTGTCTTCTTTTTCTGGGACTCCTATGATTCGAATGTTTGGGCATTTGACATTGTCCCAGAGGTCTCTGACATTGTACTCATTTCTTTTAATTCTTTTTTCTTTTTCCCTCTCTGCTTCATTTATTTCCACCATTCCATCTTCTACCTCACTTATCCTATCTTCACAGGTACATGGAGAAGAGAAGAGGGAGGAGGCAGATAGAGGTGACCAGGAAGAGAAGAGGGGGAATCAAAAGTGGGGGAATCAAAATTGGAGAGAGCAATCTAGCCAGTAATCAGTTCCCTATGTGCTCTTCACCATCTGGAACACTCAGAGAGTTTCACAGAGTTACATAGAGAAGAGAAGGGGGTGAAGGAAGGAGATAGAGGTGACCAGGAAGAGAAGAGGGGGAGTCAAAAGGAGAGAGACAGATCTAGCCAGTAATCAGTTCCATAAGTGTTCTCCACAGCCCAGAACACCGAGAAAGATTCACACAGTTGGGTAGAGAAGAGTAGGTGGAGGGAGGAGATAGAGGTGGCCTGGGGGAGAAAAAGGAGAATCAAAAGGGGGAGAGAGCAATGAAGTCAGTAATCACACTCCTAAGTAAATATAGGTACTGAATACTGAGTTCTTAAAGGTACAAAATTGATAACAAATACCTAAAAGCAAAGATTGAAAATCTAGAGTAGAGGGTAGACTCTCAAAAATACAATATTAAAAAATCAAAACAAAAATCACAAAAATTATTTTAAATATATATATATGAAATTTATATAGCTTGCTTTACAAATAGCATCTTTTTTTTGGCAAGGTAATAGGTTTAAAAAATGAAAATTAAAGGAGTAATAAAGAACTTTAAAATTTAAAAAAAATTTAATAAGTGATAGTAAGGAAATATATCTAGGAATTTCTTTGGATCTGTTGAGGGCAGTGTGTGGTCTATTCAGTTTCAGATAGTTCCTTTTTTCAGATTATACTTCTTCTCAAGGTCTATAGGCCACTTCCAATGTAGTCGGTTCTAACTACAGGGTTTCAATCTGTTGCACCTGTCACTTCCAAAGCTGTTCCCTCTTCTTTGTTTATTTTGGCTTCCTCTGTTTGCAAGTCTCTTCAGTGTCTAATTTCTGCCCTGACACAAGGGGGTGAAGGTGATCACTTATTTAGGCTCACTTGCTCAGTTGTGCTGTGGGGAGGAAGGAACACTGCAAATAAATATCACTGGCATGTGTGGGGAGTGCTCACAGTGTCTGGGCCACACTGGGTTTGCCCCCACTCACAGCGTGTGTACTTTTCCAGTCTAGTCTGTTCAGGCTCCAGGTTGTTCTGCAGGGGAACTGTCTAAAGCAGGCCCTGGGTTGCGTGCATTACCCAGGACTAAGCTGCTCAGGTTCAGGTTCTTGGGTACTCCACAAAGGCACAGACTTGGTTGGGCATGCGTTTTGTGTCCTTTCCAGGTTTGAGCAGCTCAGGCAACCAGGTACTTGGCGATCGCACTCTCCCCAAGTGGGCAGTGCGTCTTATCACCTCCCCATTCCCAGCCCCTCGGTTTCCTGGGTGTGCAGTGGGGGTGCCATCTCAGGTGTGCCCTGTGTCTCCTCTGGGGAGCTGATTTCTCCCAGATGTCAACCATCCAGGATCCCAGGAAGACTTGGTTAGCAACTGGGAGCCTGCTCACAGTTTGGTGGAGGATGCCATCTCTGGGGCCGAGATTTCCTCTCACCTTCCGCCTGCCTGCCTCTCTGCCTCCGGCAGGGGAAGGGGCCGGTCCGCAACTGGCTAGCTCTCCTCTGGTGTTCACTCAATTCTTTGTTCTGTGAGTGGGCCAGGTTGTGCCTTATCGCTTTTTGCGAGAAAGTTCTCTCTCTCTCTCTCTTTTTCCCTCTCTTTGGCTATCCCACAGTTTGGGTTGCTATCTCACGTTAGCTCCCTCAGATTGTCCTCAGGGAATTCAGGCCCGGTCCTTACCCTAAGCATGCAGCCCGCACCTCCCTGTTCAGCCCCTGCTCCTGCTGGCGGACACAAGCATCTGGGCTACTTCTCCCCTGGGAGTTGGAGTTAGGCACATAATCTGTGGTTTTGTTTTGTTTTTTTCCTCCAGGTTATGGTGCCCTCTGAGATTCCAAAACTCCCCACAGACCCACCAGTGAGAGGGTTTCCTAATGTTTGGAAACTTCTCCTCCTTCACAACTCCCTCCCCAGGACAGATCTCCATCTCTAACTCTTTTGTCTCTCTTTTTATCTTTTATGTTTTGTCCCACCTCCTTTCAAAGAGATTGGGCTGCCTTTCTGGGTGCCTGGTGTCCTCCGCCAACATTCAGAATTTGTTTTGTGAAATTTGCTCAGCATTCAAATGATCTTTCGATGAATTTGTGGGTTAGAAAGTGGTCTCCCCATCCTATTCCTCCACCATCTTCCAATTCTGATATTTGTTAACAACATGCAAGGAACCTTGAGGGCATTATACTAAGCAAAATAAGCCAGATAGACAAAGACAGATACTATATGCTCCATGTGTATGTGGGATCTTAAGAAAACAATACTCATATAAGAAGATCCCACTTGTGGTTCCCAGAGAAAGGGGGAGGGGAGTGGAGGAACTGGATGAAGGGGGTGAAAATGTACAAACTTCCAGTTAAAAAACAAAGAAATACTAAGGATGTAAAGCATAACATGCTGATGACAGTTAATACTGCTGTATGCTTTAATGAAAGTTAAGAGAGTAGATCCTAAGAGTTCTCTTATAAGGAGAAAAAACAAAATCTCCATTTCTTGTTATCCAATCTGTATGAGATGATGGATGCTAACTAACTTTGATCATCATTTCACAATGTATGTAGTAAGTCAAATTTTTATACTGTATGTCTGAAACTCATTCAGTGCTGTATATCAGTTATATCTCAATAAAACTGAAAAAAAAAAATTGAAAAGAAAAGGAAAGGAAGGAATTCTAAGTCCGTGGTTACTGCTGCTGACTTCATCTTTAGCATCACTTCTGCCCTCCATGACAGTAGGAACTGGAAGAGACCTAGATAGGAGGATTTGTTAATTTTCCATATCTGCACAGTAAAGGCATATCTTTAGGTTCATCACTTTCCAGGTGTTCTCAATCAGCAACAGAAAAACAGTGGCCACATTGAGGCAAGAGGGGCAGCTACAATTCAGTATTTTGCAGCACTCATTTATATGTCTGAGGTGTCTGGGAGTCAGGGGTTTAAACACTAATGTCAGTGTAGCACAAGCTGCCCTTGGTTGAGCCCCAAAACATGCCCAGAACTGCACTAGATAATTACCTGGTGTTATGTCGGTGATCATGGACACTGCCCTATAAAGGCAGTATTGCTGCCATGACTTAGAAGCATTAAGCAGTGCCCAAGACCATGGGGCAACTAAGAGATGGCAGCCCCAGGGTTCACCCCAGTACCCTCTGACCCCCAGCCCCAGTCTCTTTCCTTTGCACTACTTCTCTGGAGAGGGCTGAAACTGGCCCACTTAGTCAACACAAAATGAAGGTGACTCTAACAGGGCTCAACTGAATCACCTACAGTGCTCAGAACACATGCCTCACAAGGAATAACAAATTACCTACACTGATTCTCCTGGTTCTGAGACATATTAAACATAGTGGGGTGTATGTGCATGTGTGTGTGGTCTTTAGGAGTGGGGGTAGGGAAGCTGATTATTCTTACAAAGTTTCATTATGGTTTAATTATTTTTTTCAAGAGATAAGCCCAGAAGGCCTTTGTTTCAAATATTATTTCTAATTATTCATGGCTTATGAATGCAATCACAAATAAGGGTGAGAAGGTAGGTTTATTATTTAATCAACTGCATAAAAATGATGTACCATTCAAATTTAAAAGAAAAGAAAGTAATTGTATAATTAAAGGCCTAGTCAGATAATGAGGTCTCTTTGGCTATATCTATATCCCAAGTCACTAAAACTTGTGAAAAATAAAATAAGTGCAAGAGTGAAAACCTGACATGCATGATTAGGGCAGATGCTGGGGTCCACTCAGGGGTTTCCACGAGCCCCTTAGAGGTCATACAAGTCCAAAACCTTGTGCTCTGAAGCGAATCCTTCTGAAACCCAGCTAGGGGACCACACTTCGAGTGATAAGGAGCTTACCACCTTCTGGGATAGCTTGTTCCTCTGTGGGACAGCCCAATGGGTCAGAAGCCATCAATTTGTGTGATGTATGTCGCATGATTTCTAGACCTTTGTCACCCCTCCGTCTGCCCATTTTTGTAAGCTGTCTATAATGCAGTGTTTCTCATACTTGGCTGCATAATAAAAATCATTCAGAACTCTTTTACAAATCATGATGCCCGGGTCAAACTCCATATCGGTTGGGTCAGAATCACCGGAGATGAGCCTCAGATGTCTCCCCAGGGTATTTTGAATCTTTCTGGGTGATTGTAATGGGTAGTCAAATATGAGAACCAGAGCTCTAAACCATCACTACTCAAGACTGGCAGCACCAACATGACCTGTGGACTCAGGAAGGCAGGATCTCAGGCTCAGCTCCAGTTTTACAGAATAAGAATCTGCATCTGACAAGAGGCACTGAGACTTCTGTGCACATTACAGTGAGAGAAGCCAAGCTGTAAGGTATACTCTTTCTTGGTCTTGTTTAAATATATTGTTTTGTTAGATCTTAGGCTTCATTCAGTTCAGTTCAGTTATCCTCAAAAAAGGCAAGGTCCCTTTTGACTCAAGGTTTGCCACAAAATTTTAGGGCTTCCCCCAGCCCACTCCTTATCCATTTCAGGGTTGACTAAATTCTCTTTCTAGCTCTAGATCTGGACCCTGGTCATCCAACTCTGATGGGTCTAACAAGCCTTATCTAATGCACTGTTACCTAAAGTCCACTGTCATGTTCTTAGGGTTCTGTAATTCCATAATAATGTCTTAAAGCAGGAGTTTTAATTCCAATCAAAAGATTTAAAAAATTATATCACCTATAAGCATTTTACCAACTATCTGGATGACCACCTCTAGCTGGGCATTGCCTTCTAATTTCAGCTCCCATGTTGGCTTTTGTCTTTACAGTCACACTGGTGCCAATTAAAAATATTTTAAGTGTCTCAGGCTAATGAGAAAATAACAGAGACTGGCCTAGGATATAGAGCCAGGATTTAAAACTGATCTGTGACTCTGTAACCTATGAGGTTGTTTTTTTGTTTTTTTTTTTGGCAGCCTTTGCTCTCAAAGCACAGTGTCACCCTGACCCCATGCTGAATTACCTACCAGACACCTTTCTTCCTCCTCTGTGTTCTCCCCTGAGATCAAGCCCAGCCACCAGCATGGTGCCTGCTTCAACCACTATGCCTTTGCCCCATCAAAGTCATTTTCAATGAGCTCATAATGTCATGAGAAAGAACTATATGACACTCAGCCTTGGTTTTGCTGTACCAACCATGGAGACACTTAAACTTCCTCACCATGAAATGCTTTGTTTCCCTTGAAGAAATAGTAGTGTCTTTCCTTAGAAACATGGTTTGTGTAACTAGATGTATCTGAAACTGAGATCAGATGACAAAATCTTCAGGATCCTGAAGCTTTATAAGAATTTTTAGTTGTGCATTTTCATTAGTTATTATAATCTAAAGGAATCACTTTCATCTGGTGGCCACTTCATAGCTAAGTACTAGAATAGACTCTCAAAACTCACACTTGAGTTTTAATATAAGAACTTTGGTACCAAGTGAAGGTCAAATGCCATGATGGAAGACCAAGAGAAAAGAGGGTAATACAAAGAGGACCAAGGGCAACAAGGGTGGAGATGCCACATGGCCTTGGTCCTATAGATGCAGCAAGTACCCAAGATGCTGCAGCAAAGCAGGCACTGCACACTCACTCTGCAAAGAGATGTCCCTGCCAAGCTGTTAAATTAATGGTATTTTTAAATATGTAAAAGGTGAAGTTCTCATTAAATGACATTTTTCTACATTAATATGTTGTATTTAAGGATATTAAATTTATTGTTTCTTCAAATGAATACATGATTACCCAAAATCTGCTGCTGCTTCTTAGTCACTTCAGTTGTGTCCCACTCTTTGTGACCCTATGGACTGCAGCCCACCAAGCTCCTCTGTCCATGGGATTCTCCAGGCAAGAGTACTGGAGTAGGTTGCCATGCTCTCCTCCAGGGGATCTTCCCAACCCAGGGATGGAACCTGGGTCTCCTGCATTGCAGGCATATTCTTTACTGTCTGAGCCACAGTGAGACACCCCAAATCTAGTTCTCTGTTATAAAGTAAAAATTAATGATTGGGACCCAGATGATGGTTTGCTATGTCACAAAGGAAAGGAGGGAGGGAGGGAAGGAATTGGAATCTAAAACTACCAATTATATTACTACTGAATTCAATAATAAATATTGAAATTTAGCAAAAATCATCTACCACATCACAATAGAGATCATCAGCTTTTTCTCTCTTAAAAGTTCTATAAAGACACTCAAGAAAGGATGAAACACTAGTCTGTTGGCAGGTCTACTGCCAAAATCCTGAGGTAATGTCTACCAACTGCAACTGCCAAGTCATTGACACTGGACGGGACAATACAGTCCATGGTCCATCCTGTGCTACACAAATAGATTCAGAAATGCCTTCCTGTTGTCCCCACTGGTTCAGCTATGCTAACAAGAAAACTGGTCATTGTCCCTCTACTCCATGGGGCAAATTTCTATATAGTCAAAATGCTGTTCTCCACTCATCCCATTCATACAGCTCCTCTTTATTCAGTTAGTGAATGCAATTCCCAGAAAATACCTGGATAGGAAGTGTGTTGGTGGGTCAGGTGACAAATGCAAGGGTACGTTGCATCCTGGGAGGATTAGGCTCCACGAGTACATTGCTCTAGGTCAGTGTTTTTCAAATTGTGGGCTGGGACCCATTACTGAAATGTGAAATTCGTTTGGCTGTCATGTCCTCTTTAAACAAAATAAAATTAGAGAAGAAGGAATCAGAGATCATCTCACATAGTAAAAGTAAGTACTGTCATATAGAACTTGTGTTTAAGAGATTGTGTGTATATGTGTTTGTGTTCTAGATGACAGTGTAAAAGTGTCCTTCATATGAGCCCTGCTTTTGTCAACTAATACATTAGTACTTAGTCTAGTGTTGTTTTATCTGAAAATTTGGTGACCATTTCTGTGTTGTATACTGAGAGTACGGTAGGATGATTACAAGGATGGCATCTGGAGCCCAGCCACCATGTTGCTAGCCTTGTGACCTTGGGCTCTTTGTTTTGCCTTTCAGTACTTCTGTTGCCTCACTGGTGAAGGGATGCTAACAATACTGCTTACTCATACAGCTGCTGTAAGAATTTAATGCGTGGATACATGTAAAGCAATTGGAACTGTACTTGGCTTGAACTAGGTTCTATTTAAGTATTCGTATTATTAGTATAAGCACGATTGTTTAACCCAAGTCAATGGACAGCCTCGTGTATGATGGTGTAGCCAAGTGCAGAGCTTCAGGGGACGCCACTTAAAGATCTCCCTCTACTTTTACATTGTCCCAGTAATCAACATGGGATGTAGTGGCTCCACCAGCCAGAAACTCACTTAATGTACTTCCAGCCAGTATTCATTTCTCCATCTTCAAGATGCCATAAGAGACCCCAGCACCCTGTTCTCTTTACAGTAAAGTCCAAGGCTCCCACAATGACTGAACAAATTGACGTGCCCCCTACTTCCCATCGCCTGCCATCCCCCTCCTCCTCTCCCTTCACTCTCCTCCTGGCTCAGTCAGCTCCAGGCATGCTGGCCTTCTTGCCAGTTCTGAAATGCCCACCTTTACAATTCAGGATCTTTGCACTTGCTTGTCCCTCTGGTCTGGATGCTCTACCCAGACACACATGTGTCTTGTTCTCACCCTTCCTTCAGGTCTCTGTTCACAGGCGCCTTATTAGAGGGCCTTCCCTGGTCACCCTATAATAAATAGTATCCCCTGCTCCATCCTCAGGCTCCTGTGGTCCCTCTAGCCCACAGCACTTAACATCAGCAGACATACAATTTGGTTGTTTAGTTTTCTCTCTTCCCCTCTAGAATGTCAGCTCCAAGAAACATGGATTTTGGACTGTTTTGTAAACTGCTGTACAACAAGTACCTAGAAGAGTGTGTGGCACAGACTAGCAGATAGTAGTGATTTAATTAATATTTTCTGAATGAATAAATATCAAACACTGTGCAGAAAACTTAATGTATTAAATATTACATCTATAGCATTCTGCTGACCTAAGGGTCCAGTAATAGCCTTGTAAACTCTTTTTAAAGGCATTAAGTTTAGTTTAGCATGACTTGCTCTCAGTGCCCATGGAATTTTATAGATAATAAAACAATTCTTTGCTGTTTTGTGCAACAAAGTACACGAAGCCCTATTAAACACAACTCTGCTGCATTTGTAGATTTCACCGCAGTCTTTGATTTTGTTACCAGAAATCAGCTCCGGCCTGATGGCCTTGCCGCATCATTGGTAGGCATCTCTTAGTTCTCCTTTAGCAGGTTCTCGCTGGCACCCCTGATAAAATAATGGCAGGAGTTTCCAGTTCTTTGACCAAGGGTTGAAGCAAGGGCATATCATAATCCAGCTTCTATTCAACCTTCACCTTAATGACATACTTAATCTTGAAATCAGATTACAAGGTATTTCATTACCTCAATACAATTTCTAAATCGCTGTTGTGTGTAAGATATAAAATTTAAGTTTTAGGTCTGCTTTTATTATTCAGTTTATTTACTGCAGTAGCTATTCCTCATGACTTTTCTCTGCTATTTATATTTTCTGTCTCTTTAAAAAAGTGAGTATCCCCAGTCCTGGGCTGGCCTGCCAAGGTAGCAGTGAAGAGCATTTCAACTTGTTGCTTGGACACGGGATCCTAAAAAAGCACTGAGTGGATACTACTAATCATCCTTGTTTGCAACTTTAATGTGTAAATCAAAACAATACAGACTAAGCAGCTGTGAAACTTTTTCCATCTTAACAAATATTTTATAAAACAGCCAGCATAATTTATTCTATAAGATCCAGGGTAATCATCTAATGACAAATTGTCAAAGCTATGATACCTTGCTCAGTATTTTTCCTCACTCAACTTTATCTAGAATCTCTACCCTCATGTTTGCTAATATTTTATAACAGCTTATAGCCTTTACAATTCCCTATTTTCCCCTAATTTTTATGTAATTTTTGTCTTGTGTAAAATGAGTAGTAGTGTAAATATATCTAAACATATTCACTTAGGAATATGTTATATATATACATATATATATATATTTTTTTTTCCAGGTGGTATGATTTACTTAAAGAATCCTCATTAAATATTAATTACCCAAAAAGAAAATTGATGATTTGGAGGGGGCAAACCAGCAATATGATGAGCTCTATATTATCAGTCAATTGATTGGCACTGGGTACTTAAATAGCAGCTAGGTATTTATTTTAACTAAGCACTTTCTGGGAAATGACATACTAAGACAGTAAAGGCCACAGTCACTAAAGCTGGAGGAGACAGACAGAAACTCTCTTGCATCGAAGGGGGGCCACTTAATCGATCTTTCTCTAAAACACTTCCATGGTAATATTTAGTGACCCAAATTCTATCTGAACAAAGGAATGGGACTGGGACAATCAACAGAGTGCAAACCTGGCAACGTTACAAAATGGTTCCTAAAAACACTTGTGTTTACCAACACCACCACCTCTCAGTACCTCAGAAGCACTAATTCAGTCTTTTTGGATTTATATCAGACTCTGTATTCATGGGACCATAATAAAATCTAGCCATTTTCCCTCGAGAACTAAGTCTTAAATTTATGTTGGTTTCAGTTTCACAATAGGAAGAACAAATTTTATGAATAATTTGTGTGTTGTGTCAGTTCTATTCTATTATCTTTGATTTAAGGGTCAGGGTAGGCACTAGCCTATTAGTTAAATCGATTTATTGAATCTCTACAATGCACAATGCCGTGACCGTGACCCAAGCAATGGGAATACCAAGTGAATACAACATAGTCCCCATCCTCAAAGAGATCACAATCAGTTGGAGTGGAAAGAGGTGGAGAAATAAACATGTAAGCTATTTTAATTAGTCTTCAGTATAATCATTACTAAAAGAAAGGACGAGCAATGTGCTTTGGGGATCCCAATAGGGATCTTGACGAATTAATGCTGGGCAGAGAAGGATGAAAAGGCACTCAGGGGAGAGGGCGCAGTGGGAACAAACTGATAGGTATATGAGCCAATGGAGCAGAGTGTGAAAGGGAAATGGTGAGGGACAGGACAAAAAGTTGTCTGGGTCCAGATCTCCAAGGATCATTAGTGCCATGCAAAGGAGTGGGGACTTTACCGTAGAGGTCAAGAGGAGACATTGAAGGACGTAAATGGGAATTGGCCTAAGATCATGTCTGACGGTAACAGAATATACATGTTTGGGGGCAGGGAGGCTGTTAAAAGAAGTTTACAAGACCCTGGTCACATATTAGAAAGTAGGAAGTTTTTTAAAACATGCCTATGCACCAACCCATGTCAGAGCATTTGCAACTAGTATCTGGAGGTGATCTCAGACAACAGGATGGTTTCAAATTTCCCCTAGATGGTTCCAATGAACAGCCAGAAATGTGATCTCCAGGGACTCCAACAATCAATGAGGAGATGTGCTTGTATTAAAACAACGATAATGGAGATGAAGAAAAAAGGAAAGAGGAGACCAATGAAAGAGACATTGCTAATGTAGAATTGAAGAGGCTCTGGTTGAATGGATATGAGAGTTGAGAGAGATTCAAGAGTCAGACGATGGTTAGGTGATAGTGTCTCTCATTGCCCATGGAGAGTCCCAAAAGAGGAAGAGGTTTTGAGAAGGATGATCATGAGCTGGGGCTCAAGCATACAGAATGGAAGAGGGTGTCCATTGAAAAACTGCATGTAGAGAAATGGAGTTGAGGTGAGAAGTGGAAGCACAAAGAGATCTTTGATCACATACCCGTTTGATGGAGTTGCAGACGGAATGCACATTGACTCAGTACTCCTTATGTGCCCAGAACTACTAGCATGCCACATATCATTTCCCAGGGCTTCCCTAATATCTCAGTTGGTAAAGAACCCGCCTGCAATGCAGGAGACCCCAGTTCAATTCCTGAGTCAGGAATATCTGCTGGGGAAGGGATAGGCTACCCACTATTCTTGGAATTCCCTGGTGACTCAGCTGGTAAAGAATCTGCCTGCAATGTGGGAGACCTAGGTTTGATCCCTGGGTTGGGAAGATCCCCTGGAGAAGGGAAAGGCTACCCACTCCAGGATTCTGGCCTGGAGAATTCCATGGACTTTATAGTCCATGGGGTCACAAAGAGTCAGACATGACTGGGCAACTTTCACTTATCATTTCCCAGGTAATTGTGGAATAATGAAAAGAAATTAGTTGGGAAAGCTTACCTTTCAGAGACAAACCTTCATAAGCACAAATATTTATGTTGGCTGTTCATTAGAGTCACTGGCAAGACTTTTTAAAACCTTGATGCTTAGGCCACATGCCAGACCAGTTAACTCAGAATCACAGGCAGTGGGACGCAGGCAACAGTAGTTTCTAAAACTCCCCAGGGGCTTCAGATAAGTGGTCAAGGTGGAGGACCACTGCATTACAGAACTCTATTGCTGAAATACCCTCACTTCCATGATGGAAGGCAATGCCAACCAGAATCCCCTAGCCTGGGTAACCCACACACATGTGTGAAGCCCTACTTATACACAAAAAGATCCGTTTCTGGAAATAACTAAAAAGTTTGGGGGCTAATTTTAACCACTCATTATATTTTGCAGGCATATATTTCAAGCATCTATGTGTATTGAATTCTTCAACTACTGAAGCCTGAGCTATTATAGACCCTATTTAAAACCTAGAGAGGATGATTCTTTTTCTGAAAACAATGCTAAAATGTTTCCAGCTCTTACACTCAGAGATTGACTGTAACTTAATTTTGCTTCAATCTAATTTCTTTTGAAAAATCCTATCATATGTACTCTTGACTCTATATGTCTTGCAATGGCCTTTGGCCAAAAGCAATAAAATTCTGACCTGAAGATATATAATAAGAAGTGCTCTGTTGCTCTTTCCCTAGCACCCTAATAAAAAAACACAGCTGTATGAGAAAAAGTCTTTACACTCTTTTTATGACACCAAGTCAGTGGCATTTCCCCAGGTTGATGGTGAGAGTTTTAAAAACATAGAAAAAGCAAGCAGTGACACAGAATTCTCCTCTCTGTGCATTTTTCCTAGAACTGGATTGTGCCTAGGTCCTGCTGAAGAGAGGGATCTTTAACCACTCTTTAATAAGTCTTGAGACTTCCCTGGCAGTCCAGTGGTTAAGACTCCCAGCTACCAGTGCAGGGGACATGGGTTCAGTCCCTGGTCAGGGAACAAAGATCCCACATGAAGCGTGGCCAGAAAAAAAAAGTCTTCACCAAGCTACTCACCCAATCCATAGCCAGTAAGCCAGTAATGTGGGACCCCAGGGGCACCTAAGACATGTAGGATTAATACTGGCTAAGCCTTCTAGTAAGACAGATGGACCTGAAATGGCCTTTTGAGATCAATCTCACCCTATCCTTATACGCATGTCCAAGTGAGGTCCAGAGAAGGGCAAGACCTTGTACAGAGTCCCATAGGATCAGAACCCAGTCCTCCTAAGGCTTCACCCCTCTTCTTTCTATTTGGATTGAAGTGGATCCCAGACATCCAGAAAGACAACAGGACCTAGCTCTAGAGAGGAATTCACCCCAGTGATGATGATCACAATGATGACGGCCACTGCTGAATCTGAAGCACATGATTCTGGGCAGGACCCCAAGCTCCTAGTTGTGATTCTAGGGCTCTCCCTCTAAAGCCAGAGTCACCTCACCTCCACTGGACAGAAACTCAGGCCTCAACATGTGAAGTGACCTGCTTTCCAGGTGGCTGAAAGCTGACACTCAGGCCCACTTTGCTGTCCTCATGATTTGATGGCCTGGAGACACCAGCAGAGCAGAAGGAGCTGGGGATTCTGCCACACATGAGCTGTGTGACCTTGGTGAATCACCACCTCTTAGAGCTTCAGCTGCCCTATCCAGAAAATGGGGCAAATCATAGCACACGCTCCAAAAAGCTGGAGGATCACACCAGAACAGTGCTTCCCCACTGGGGGCACCTTGGCTCCGCCCACTAGAGGACAAAGTCTGGAGGTGTTTTCAGTTGTCAGGACTGGGCAGGGACTGCTATGGGCATCTAGTGGGTGCAGATCATCGATCCTCTCGATATCCTACAAGGCACTTGACAGTTTCTCACAACAAAGAGTCATCTAGCCCCAGATATCAACAGGGCACAGCACAGCTACTGAACATGTCGGTGTTCAGTAAAGGATGGTCCCTTTCCTTTTCCCTTGGCACCTACAGGCAAGCTCTTGGTGTCCAGAGGACTTGCTTACAGAAACCAAACTCCCGGCTTGGTCTGCAGAAATTTCTTTTCTCCATCCACACAAGTGAATGTTCAACTGAGATCCCCAAGCAAGGATTGTAAACTACACCGATCAAACATATGTCCTAAAAAGCCATTTTGCCCCAAACAGAAACCAATTTCTGCAGAAATAAACACCTCTACTAGTTTGCAGTTGGGCAGTTTCCCTGCCTTGTCACCCAATTCCTCTATGAGACACATAGCCATGGCGTTTACTCCAAAATTAGGCACCAGGCTCTGAAAACTTGACTCTGAAAGAAAATAGGACCCAGAGACTGGTGGAGATCAGCTGGGGAAATCCACTTTTTTCCCCCAATTTTATTTATTTATTTAAGGCAGGTCACATATTGTGGCTCAGACAGTAAAGAATCTGCCTGCAATGCAGGAGAACTGGGTTTGATCTCTGGGTTGGGAAGATCCCCTGGAGAAGGTAATGGCAACCCACTCCAGTGTTCTTGTCTGAGAAATCCCATGGACAGAAGGGTCTGGTGGGCTACAGTCCACGGGGTCGCAAAGAGTTGAACACGACTGAGCAACTGACACTCACAAGCTTAGTTGCTCCATGGCACATGGGATCTTCCCGGATTAGGGACTGAACCCATGTCTCCTCCATTCTTTATCAATGAGCCACTAGGGAAGTCCCTGGGGAAATCCTTCTTGCGATAAAATGCACCTGAAGACAACTCTACCAAGTTTCTCCATGTGAAGTTTTGGCCTAACTACCTCAGATTAAGGGGCTTCCCAGGTGGCTCAGTGGTAAAGAATCTGACAGCAATGCAGGAGTCACAAGTTCAATCCCTGGGTCAGGAAGATCTCCTGGAGAAGGAAGGGGCAACCCACTCCAGTAATCTTGCATGGGATAATCCCATGGACAGAGGAACCTGGTGGACTCTATAGCCAATGGGGTCACAAAGAGTCAGACACAACTTAGCAGCTAAACAACAACAACCTCAGAATAAACACTGAGATTTTAGACACTAGAACTTGTGTCAACTTGTCTTGAGCCACCAGTATCAATTTTTTTAATCATGTCTTCAAGGTGTGTGTCTGTGTGCCTGTGTGTGTGTTTGCCAAAAGCAACAGGTCTTAACACATTTAGTACGAAGCCTATTGTTTAGAACTGGCTCGTCTTCACTTTCCACAACAGTAGGGAATTCTTCCAGGTATGTGGGAGGCAGGCTGCTTGGAGCCATTATAATGCTTATTCCCGGCATGATCTCCTTCATTAAATAATCTTTTAATGCAACATTAATAGTAATTACAAGATTATAGTTCAAAATATTTGATAACAGCCCACTATGGAGCTGAAATATTACTGTTCTTTTCTCTAAAGAAGTCAGTGGGAAGCAGGCCTCCTGCACAGCACTGCCAATACAGTACCCAGATACTGAATGAGGTGAAGGTTTTGCTATTCCTCCTGAACAAACAGACTGCTTCAGCTCTTGAAAAGGTAATATATGAATGGGGCAATACCCAAAGCAGTGTAGCTGTTTTTAGAAAATACACACACACAAACATACACACACACACGTGACACAGTCACGGACACAGACACATGGAGATAAGTAATTATTTCTCCTTTCCATACCTTTATGGCCACCATCTCTAACTTAAACTTTTTCATGGAAAAGTAAATCAATTCATCGTACCTTTTAAAAATATTTTATTTATTTGGCTACACCGTGCTGGGTCTTAGTTGTGACACACAGATCTTCCATCTTCCTCGCAGTGTCTGGGATCTTTAGTTGTGCCATGCAGGAACTTAGCTGTGGTATGTGGGATCTAGTTCCCCGGCCAGGAATCAGACCCGGGCCTCATGCATTGGGAGCACAGAATCTCACCCACTGGACTACCAGGGAAACCCTCATTGTACTTTCAGATATCTTAAAGCATCCTCTCTCTTACCATCACACTGTCTCAACAGGACCATTTTCTCATTCAAGATGCTATTTTTGAGGAAATGAACAGAACTCAGGGCGCATCTATTGTGCAGCAGTCCTTCTTTCTTAGTGATGTGTATAAATGTGAGAAAAAACTTTGCTGAATGTGAACTGGAAGGCGGAAGACCCTCACAACAGAACCCTGTGCCTGGTTTGTCCTCCCCTCGCTCTCCTCACTGACGGCCCTGAGCGGCGCCCACGGCTTGCCACCTGGTGGAGTTGCCAGTTGCTGGTGTGGCCACTGACAGGTGCACCCTCCACCATTGAGTCCTTCTACCTTATTTTAATGTCCATTTCTGTAAGGACAATGGTACATCCTCTTGTCTCCTTCCAGCCCATGCTTGCCCAGAAACGTGTTCTTAGCCCAGGTCTCCCCGGGATCCTGGATCATCACTGGAGGATTCTGGAAATGAATCTTTCCCCAGGTATCAGATGGATGGGGACTCACTGATCTTGCCCACATGAAGCGAGGTGTCAGGGAGGCACAGAACCCAGCATTCAACAACAGTTAGACCCTCTGAAATGTGACAGGGAGGAGAGCTGGGTGGGAAAACCAATCACTGTGCCAACCTTCATTTTACTGTTTCAATGGACATGAACTTGGGCAAACTCTGGGAGATAGAGGACAGGGAAGCCTGGTGTGCTGCAGTCCATAGGGTCACAAAGAATCAGACGTGACTGAGCGACTGAACAACAACACCACTCCATCAGCTGCTATATTTTTGGAGAGATCTACATCTGCCAAGGGACAGCCAAGTGAACAATCTGAACTCTGCTTGTGATCTATCCTGGTGTCCCTGTAAGAGGGCAAAACCTTCATTTCACCCTGTCAACACGAGCCACATGGCTGCTGAAGAACGCCTGAACTCTGTCACTGGGTCCTATTTCCCAGATGCACTGCCATGAACAAATCTGAACTCCATCCAAGTGTAAATTAATCAACTTCATGCTCTCTCCATATCTTAAGATTTCTTACAAATGAAGATACAATTTCCCAAATGAGGGCTCATTATACTGAGGTGTCCAAATCTCACAAACAAAAGCCATCAATATTGGGCTTTATTCATTTTACTGAACTGTGTTCAAAGAAACAGTATGTTTATGGGGCTCTTTAATCTATTTCATTCTCCTCTATATTCACAGGTTGATCTCTATGTAATATCAGGTTGTAGTAAAGAGGTATCTTAGACATAACAATGGATCCAAGAAGGATGGCAGCCCCCTAAGTGACTCGAGACATAAATTCCAAGACAACTGTAATACTATGGCTCATGTGTTTGTGTGTGTGTGTGTATCATTGACTCCCAGTAGTCTCAGATGTACATAAGTTGCCATAATTCTCTATAGTTTATCAAAACTTTCCCATTATTCTAGCCATCCCACATTCCTGGATATTCTAACAAATTTCTCTGCAGTTGCATAAACTCAGTCTGATCCAGTCTCTTCAGATGCTTTGTTTTGTTTTTCACCATGACACACAATACGTGGGATCTTAGTTCCCTAACCAGGGATCAAACTCTCGACCTCTGCATTGAAAGAATGGAGTCTTAACCACTGGACTTCTGGGGAAGTCTGATGTTAATTGTCTCTTTTTAACTCAGTCTCTCTTAGATCTTCCAGATTCTCTCCTACTCGCCTTCTCTTAAAGATGGTGTGTAAGAGGGCTGAGGGTTATATGATACTATGCATATTTGTTTCCTATACTGTGTAACAAAATACCACAACCTCATTGGCTTAAAATAAAACACTTTCATTATCTGAATGTCTCTGTGAGTTAGACGTCTGGGTACTGCCTAACTAGGTCCTCTGCCCAGTATCTCACAAGTCTACAATTAAGCTGTTCCTTAAGCTGCAGCTAAGGTTTTTCATCTCAGGCTCAACTGGGGAAGGATCGGCTTCCAAGATCACTTGGACTATCGCCAGAATTTATTTCTCTCTGGTGGGACAATTGATGACAGCTTTCTTCTTCAAAGTCAGCAACAGGGCTAAGAGACTAGAGATAATTTGCAAGATGAAGTCTTACATAATGTAGCATTATCACAGCCATGACATAACTTCATTGTTGACATTATGATGGGAGTGGCACCCCATCACCATTCTGTTGGTTAGAAGCAAATCACAAGCCCCCACCCCCACCACACTCAGGTGGAGAGTATTATACAAGGTTGTGAACCAGCAGCTGGGACACAGGGGGACCATCTTAGAGCCTCTTTGTCATATTCATGACGGCAGTAGCAAAGACAGAGTCTGCGGTCCATACAGTGTCCCCCAGATCCTAGCAAGTATCTCTAGCAGAGCACTGTGCTCTGCTCCTTGGCCTGATGACATCTGCTCATGTAGAGTGAGCTCCATCTGACGGTTTGGGGCAACCAGCTCACATCCATCGTCATTTTCCTCCAAACTGGGTTCCTCATTCAGAGAGTCGGTTCTGTTCTAACTCCAGGCATCCTTGGCCCGACCTCACTCCCTAGCTCAGGTACAGCAATCTTCCAGCTTCTGCAGTCCGTCCACAGGAACTCTGGTCTGCCTGCCTTCCTCAGCTAGTGCTGCACTGCTCCTCCCACAGCACTGCTCCTCCCTCAGCATGTTGGCTGTGGCCCTGGGTAGGCCTTCCACCAGTCACCTGAGGCCTCCTGAAACTACAACAAGAATACCTTGACTCTACCTCCTGAGGTTTCCAGATTCCTCCATACCAACTCAGAGACTTCTAGATGCCCAACTTACTCTAACCTGCATTCCCAGACAGTAGGAAAACAAAGACCCCCACATCGAACTCCTTCCTCCCCTCCTCTCTCCTTTCTCCACCAGGACCAGAAGGAAAAGGTTTTCTACTTCTTTTCTCATATCCTGAGTTCTATTTTGAGAATATAGTAAACATCCATGATCCAGTCAGCTGTGACCAGTTTGTCATATGTTAAATGAGAGCTAAAGGGATTTAGGAAATCATTTTCTCTCTCAACAGAGCAGGGCTTTCAAAACAATGCTTTTTCTCTGGTTTTAAAATAGTCAATTTTGAGACTTAAAGCTGATCAACAACCTCTTTGCTTTGGGCAGCTTTGGCCCTCTCCTTCCTTGAGGCAATAACCTCATGACTGACTCAGTCTTGGAAGTAGAAATTTGAAAGAGGAATGATTTAAGGGAAAAATAAAAATGTATTCACAGAAATACGTATATGTACACACACACACACACATGAATGCACACACAATCCAAAATGTTAAATATTAATAGATAAATGTGGTTGGTAGAGTAATCCTTTCAAAACTGATTTCAAAATGAAGTGCTAGAACCCCATTGTGTTGAAATGCTGTAGAACAGAGCTCATCCAGTTAGTGATTCATATCATCATACCAGTCGCTCAGTCGTGTCCAACTCTGCGACCCCATGAATTGCAGCATGCCAGGCCTCCCTGTCCATCACCAACTCCCGGAGTTCACTCAAACTCATGTCCATCGAATCAGTGATGCCATCCAGCCATCTCATCCTCTGTCATCCCCTTCTCCTCCTGCCCCCAATCCCTCCCAGCATCAGAGTCTTTTCCAATGAGTCAACTCTTCGCATGAGGTGGCCAAAGTACTGGAGTTTCAGCTTTAGCATTATTACACTGCCCCGATGTTGATCCCTCCAGTCTTCATGGTGCTGGGTTGAGACCTGAGGCAGTCAGGCCCCTGGCCCTGTCTTTTCTGATCATGTGCAGCTTCTTCTGGCTACCCACGAAGGCTGAAAAGACACTATTACAGTCTAGCTGTTCCATGGTGTGAAAAAGTTGAGGAAGCACTGCTCTAGAATGCCATTGCTAAGACAGACCCCTAAAACAGCTGAATATTAAGCATGGTAATATCCATTTGTTGTTTTACAATTTGTTTTGTGAGAACAGGCTTTAATCATATATATCCTGCTTCTAGGTTTGGTTTCCAGTTGTGACTGGTAGTCTGCACTCCACCATTTGCATTTTCTCTTGGTTTTCTTAGTTGGTGATTAGTGGCAGTAACAGTGTGTAGAAATGATTTTTCCTTTATACAAAACTAAGTAGACCATATAATAACATCACCTGTGATGCTGGCCTCATCACCAGTGAAAGTGAAAATGTTAGTTGCTCAATCGTGTCCAACTCTTTGCAAACCCTATGGACTGTAGCCCACCAGGCTCTTCTGTCCAGGGGATACTCCAGACAAGAATACTGGAGTGTGTAGCCACTCCCTTCACCAGGAGATCTTCCTAACCTAGGGATTGAACCTGGGTCTCCCACATTGCAGGCAGATTCTTTACTGTCTGAGCCACCAGGAAAGCCACCACGGAAGCATTACTACTGGGTTCTTACCAAACACAGTAATGTGAGCTGAAGATCCAGGTTGTCTAGGATGGGCTGGGAGTGGTGCCACTGGGGGTCATGGGAGGGCACTACTGGATCTTGGTGCCTGTCATAGGAACCTCTTCTCTTTGACCTCCACCTTCAACGCTTTCGCTCTGTTTTCTGTCTCCCTGACTAGTTCCAGCCTTACAGTGGTGCTACTGAGTCCCAGTCTAGCCAAGTAAGCCTATGGGGAAGTACCACCATTGTGTCGGCAGCTGGCATGAACACGTCTGCAGAGCCAGGACAATGACTCATGGTTGTGATAATAGAACCTTATGAGTCTAGTCTTTGACAGGATGTGGTGCACTCTACAAACACTCCCACGTGGGCCTTCTGAGTCTGGAGCCAGGATGTTCAGCAAAGGGTAGCATTTAAGGGGAAATCCATTTATTGACTCTGTGTGTACAATAATGAGTGAAAAAATACCTCCTCCCCTCAACATCCACATGTGCATGCGCACACACACACATGATAGGATTTGGGGCTGAAACATGAAGCAGTTGTGCTCATTTTAAAGGAAGTTTTACCAAAAAGAGTACAAATATCCTGGAGCATGGGGAGTCCCATAACTTGACTCGTCTCTAAAATCCATAACCCCCTCCCCATGTTCACCATGGCATGGAGCTTAATGCTGCCTAGAAATCACTTCAGAATCTCACACCCCCTAAATATAATGAAAAACAGGATAGGGTTTTCATGAAAGGAAAAAAAATCCAAATCAAAGCAATCCAGCTGCCCAGATCCCAGGGAGCTCATAATGATAGTCATTCCTACAGGAAGCAGTAGACGGAAATCTTTTTAAAATGATAATTTATTTGCTATATACATATCATTGAGGATGAGGAATTCTTTCTGCATGAAAACCCAGCAAGTGGCACCTCATTAAACAGGACCTAGACTTAATCTAACTTGGAACAGATAAAACAGAAAGGATTCATATGAAGCTCTCCAGCCTGGGGGCTTAATCTCAGAGCTACAGAGTATAATGAATGAATTAAGTAGGGCAAGTGATTAACAACAAAGAAGTGATCATGTATTATTTTTTAAGCTGAAATATTATTGAATTTAGAGTAACATATTCGTTGTTTACAGACAGGGTCAGGCTGTGATTTTTCTGAAAGAGACAAAAGGAGAGAGAGAGAGGATCGTGGATGGAAGCTGACTCTAAAAAGAAAACATGAGTAATTTCCAATCGTTTAGAGTACAGCACCTTATCTTGTTGTTATTTTATTTGATGTCCCACTTATCTCCTCTCTCAAAAAATGCTGTGTGGTTATTTAAGAAGCACAGCCATTGAAAATTCATTCTGTAGCATGCTGCTGCTGCTGCTAAGGCGCTTCAGTCGTGTCCGACTCTGTGCGACCCCATAGACAGCAGCACACCAGGCTTCCCGTCCGTGGGATTCTCCAGGCAAGAATACTGGAGTGGGTTGCCATTTCTTTCTCCAATGCATGAAAGTGAAAAGTGAAAGTGAAGTCGCTCAGTCGTGTAGGACTCTAGCGACCCCCATGGACTGCAGCCTACCAGGCTCCTCCGTCCATGGAATTTTCCAGGCAAGAGTACTGGAGTGGGGTGCCATTGCCTTCTCTGTCTGTAGCATGAAGAGGGTAAAAAAAGTCACTAGGTTCCACAAGTTAATTGGAGGCAGTTGGGGATATCAGCCAATGAAAGATGGAAATGTCTCTTCTAATATTGAGATACAGCCATGACACTGAGAAAACAGTGAAGGGAGCCATCTTAAAAAGTAAAAGATAAAAACAGCAAACCAATGCAAGTTATTTTGGTGACTGTATGAGGCCAATCATCTCAATGAGAGAAAAAAGGCAGTTAATTTGTACATCGAACTTTAGTTGTTTGCACATCAAATAGCTAGTTCATTTATTTTTTCACCATTCTTGCTGGTAATATTTATAACAAAAAGCAGATATATGATCATCAAAACTTATTTGTTCTCATTTGGGGCACCAGTAACTGGGTACGTAATACATCTTTTTTGACCTCATGGTTGGGTAGACAAAGGAATAGGTAAATGAATGAAGGAAGAACTATGTCTTCCACATGAGTAGAAGTGGTCGCTTTGTTGAGTTGAGTCACAACTATTTCAGTATGTCTTAAATTTTCCCACTAAAGTGCCCTAGCTGCAGAAGGGTCTAACTGTATTTTCCTGTGATGACACCAGCAACAAGCATGAACTATTTTGAAGTATCCTATTTTGACCTAATCTTCCATACAAATTTTGCTTTCACCTATTTAACAAATATTTATTAAAAGCTTCATGTATGGATAGATTCAGAATATGTCTATGTCTGAGTGTTATTCTTTCTACAGACTTGAGTTTTAAAATGTTTCATGTCTACTTTCCTCACACATGATTCACATAGAGATGGTTAAGTTGTAAACTGTCTCAAGCCCTTTGCAGAAATGTTCATTGAAATGTTTTCAATGAAAGAGTTTAAATAAATGTTTTAAAAGTAATTAAGTGAACATTTTATCTCTGTCCATGAAAGCCAGCAATGGGGACTGTGTACACAGATTGTACCAAGTGTGGAACAAGAAAATGTCTGGCAGATAATCCTATTCATTGACTTGATATGTACAAATTTAGGGCAGTCCCTTACTCTGAGGGGCTAACCGGTACCAGGCAATACTCCTGCTGATTAATTTCTCTCTCCTAGGATTCTGAATAAAAAGTCAAAGAGTTCAAGAAGAGAGGTGCCCAAAACTCCAGAAAGAGAGAAACACTCCTCATCGTGCTTCAGGCCCACAGGTGGTGGGGCCTTGGCATGTTTGAGCAGAAATGTTCTGTAACCAGGCTATGATCTAGTCGCCCCAAAGTGACATGCTCCTTCCAGCGAACCTGCTGAGTTAGATCACACAATCTTCCAGAGAAGTAGTCCTGCTTTCGGTTATGTCCCCAGTGCACCTAATCCTGGGTGCTGACACAGTCCTGACTCCATGAGTCCTACTGTTTATTGCCAAAAAGATGCAGGAAGCAGTTTGAAGAGCTGCATCCCCGAGGGAGGTGGAAAAAGCACTGATTTATTCTGCTGTCCTTTCTATTCTGGGTAATTCAAGTCAGCTAATGTTTACCACCGACTCACTATGTGCCAAGCTGTTCTAGGCACTATAGCGCCTCTTCTCACGCTTTAATAAGATTCACCCAGAGATTCTCTAAAAGCAGATTCTGTTTCAGTACTTCTGGGGTGAGATCTGGGATTTCACATCCCTAGTGAGTATTCGCGGGAGAGCCAGTGCTCCTGGGCCTTGGACCACACTTTGAGTGAAAGTGAAAGCGTTAGTTGCACAGATGTGTCTGACTCTTTAGGACCCCATGGACTATATCCCACCAGGATCCTCTGTCCATGGGATTTCCCAGGCAAGAATACTGGAGTGGGTTGCCATTTCCTTCTCCAGGGGATCTTCCCAACCCAGAGATCAAACCTGGGTCTCCCGCATTGTAGGCAGATTCTTTACCATCTGAGCCACCAGGGAAGCCCCAGATAAGAAGATATTGGGTTGGCCAAAAACTTTGTTTGGTGTTCTCCATAAGATTGTATGGAAAAAACCCGAGCAAACTTTTTTGCCAACCTAATAAATACAAAGCATTCCTTACCTTGGGCTTCCCTGGTGTCTCAGTGGTAAAGAGTCCTTCTGCCAATGTAGGAGACACATGTTTGATCCCTGGGTTGGAAAGAACCTCTGGAGAAGGAAATGGTAACTCACTAGTATTCTTGTCTGGGAAATCCCCTGGACAGAGGAGCCTGGTGGACTACAGTCCATGGGGTAGCAAAGAGTTGGACATGACTTAGTGACTGAGTATGGACACTTTCCTTACCTTCAAGGCATGTATAATTTAGTTGGCTGGGATGGAGGAAGCTTAAGCCTGAAGACAGGCTTAAGGCTGAAGATTATGTTGGGCAGCTCTTGCACAAAGATTCTGGGAGATCCCTTTGAGGAATGGGAAAATTGTGATACTGAGTGAGATGACTGAGTGACTGACTGAGAGAGGATGTGAATAGGTATGTGTGTACTGGGAGCTGGGGAGTGAAGTAAGCAAGTATCATTGTGGGAGGTATACAACATAACCTGAAGGATGGTTGGAATTCCAATAGGTGAACACATGGGAATAAGTATCAGCCAAGATCACAACATGAGCAGATACATGAATTCAAGACAGTGTCAGGTGTGTTTAAAGAAGGGCCAATATTCCTGCATGGTTGGTGCAGAGAAATAACTGGAAATATAACAGGATAGGAATCGAGGACCAGGTGGTAAAATGCTTTGAAAACCATGGTGAATGGTCTGTACTTATTTTGATAGCTCACAGGCAGCCCTTGAAGGTTTTATGGCAGGAGAGTGACACTATGAGACCTCTTGTTTAGGAAAACTTGGCAATGGCTACAGAATTAGAGTTGTGGTCCCTGGCCCAGCCCCATCCTCCTAATTCTAGAACTTGTGAGAACTGAAGGCCTGCTGCAGGCTCACTGACTTAGAAAAGCTGGGGGTCGAGCCAGCCCTCTGTCTGAATAAGCCTTCCAGGGGATTCTGATGCACTTCAAAGTGTGAGAGCCATGAGATTAGAGCAACAGATCACATTCAGAGCGGCATGCTAGAATCAAAAAATGTAACAAAAAGTTAGTCCAAGGATGATAAGTTCCCTAACTAGAGCCATTTTCTGGGACAGAAAACATTGGCTAGGGTGACTTCCCTGGTGGTCCAGTGGTAAAGAATATGCCTACCAATGTAGGGGACACAGGTTTGATCCCTGGTCCTGGAAGATTCCACATGCCATGGGGCAACTAAGCCCATGCACAACTACTGAGCCTGTGCTCTAGAGCCCATGCTCTGCAACAAGAGAAGCCACCACAGTGAGAAGCCTGAGCACCGCGACTAGAGAGTAGCCTCTGCTCGCCCCAACTGTAGAAAAGCCCTGACAGCAATGAAGACCTGGTGCAGGCAAAAATAAATAATTTTTTAAAAGAAAATACTGGCTATAAAATATGTTGCAGAGGAAGGCCTTTCATATAAGATTGAGCAACCTGCATATAAATAAGGGAGAAATTCAAAGACTAATTTCAAGGACTTAAAGAAGGGAGAGCATGCATGCATGCTAAGTCACTTCAGTTGTGTCTGACTCTTTGCGACCCCATGGACTATAGCCCACCAGGCTCCTCTGTCCACAGGATTCTATGGGCAAGAATACTGGAATGGGTTGTCATTTCCTCCTCTAGAGGATCTTCCTGGGGATCAAACCTTCATCTTCTGCTTTGGCAGGCAGGTTAGGGTTGGTGTCAAATAACACTATCTGCCACAGAGACATTCAAAAAGCAAAGTAGAAAAAAAGTCATGAGATTCAGACATTTGAGCTTCATTAATAACCCTCAAGACAGCATTTTAGAGACGTGCTGAACCAGTGTTAAGGAAGTATAAGTAAAAAGGATCAACCACTCTTGATATACGCTTTCTACTTCTTGGAGATTCCTTTTCTGACCCCAAGAATACTTCACATCACTCTATTACATCTTTTGCTGGTACCTTGTACATCTCCTGTTTAACTGCTCCCCACATGCTCCATTAGAGTGAGGACCATGTTTCATCTTTTCTGACCATTGTATTATAACCCCTAGATTATCTGATACACAATAGGCATTCATTAAATATTTGCTTAAGTTAATATACATCTGAACATTCTTAAACTGTGAAGTGAGCTGTAGCAGAAAGATTCTAGACTTCAAAGTAAGAAAAACCTGAGTTCCACTTTTGGAAGGGACCTTAACTGTCTTATCTGACAACATCTAAAACCCAGTGTAGTACCTAGTACATAACAAATTTATAATAATAATATTGATTAATTAATTAAATGAGAGATAACAGTAGTTTAATAGGTACCAGGGTTGTAGGAAACTTATCTTGGGAGGGAAGAGACCCAAGTGTGTTTGAATATAGAAGGGAAGAAAGGCTGAAAGTGAAAGAGACTTGTGAGAGACATAATAAAATGAGGTTCCAGAGGAGGTAGGAGAGACAAGATCAAGAACACAAGAAGAGGTGTTACCTTGCAAGAAAAAGGCACTATCATTTGAGAGTTGCAAATTAAGAGAAAAGTAGACTTCTGCTTTTGCAACACTGTGAATAAGATACTCTAAATAGCCCTCCTACTTCAAAACTCCTAAATGCTGGATGAATTATAACAATATATTTTTAAATGCATTGCTGAGCTCACAGGAAAATCAGGGAAACCCAAGCTGGTGAAGTAGAGGAAGGACAATGGGAAGGGGAAGAGGGGAGATAGGGGATGAAGAGAGGCAGGGGAAGGCAGGAGGAGCTGGAAATAGGAGAAGGAGAAATCTGAAAGCAGAGCAGAGTAGCAAGCAAATAGGACCCAGTCTGACAAGAATCCAGCAACCTAGAATTTTGGGAGCTAGAAATGAGTTTGAATCCTTGGGCTTAGGCAAATGGAAAAACTGCACTGAGATCCTTACTTAAACCTGACCCTCCTGAAGGCACACCCTCATCAGTGAAAGGCAGTGCAGAAACAAAACCTGGTAGCCTGCAGAGCAAGGCCACAAAGAAACCCTTCTTCACCTCAGTAACAGATGAGCAGAAATCAGTAATAGTAATAGCAATAGGAGTCTCTACTGTACCCCAAGAATTTGTTTCTAGAGATCTGCTTTAGAAGGAAATTGAAATTTTAATTTATTCAACCACCATGATTGAGAAACACCAAGCCTAGAAGTTATTTCAGTATAGTAGCACCTTGGTTAACCAGCAAAAGCACATAAATCATCTATGATTGAAGCTTCCTCAACCCAGATCTACAGGAGTCTCACAGACGAGTAAGTTCAGCTAAATAGAAACACACAGTAATAATCACCAACACACAAGGAACAAGTTACAATGAACAAGACTCAGAAGAAACAAGAAAGGACAAAGTTAAACCTTTAAGGAATATAAATATTACTATAAGGGAAAATATACAATAATATGAATCTTGAAAAAACAACACAGAAACAAAAAATGAGAGAAAATAAGACTATCAACAATGAACATGAAGATATGAGAATTAAAAACAGAACTAAAAATAAATACAACCATTCATATAAAGTTTTAACGGGTGGTTTAAGGAACAGATTAAATATAGCTAAAGGTAGAAATGATAAACTAAAACAATGATTGGAAAAATAATCTATACTATAGCACAGAGAAAATATGAAAGAGAAGATAAGAGTTCTGGAATACAGTATAAAAAGGTTTAGCCTAAGTCTACTCTGAGGGGAAAACTAGAAAGAATGGAGGAGAAGCAATGTCTGAAAAATAATGGTTGAGAATTTTCTATAACTAGAAACTCTAATCTGCAGATTCCAGAAGCACAACGACTCCTAAGTAGGAAAAAGAGAGAGAGAGAGAGAAATCTATGCCCAGACACATCACAGGACAAAGAGAAATCTTTTAAAGAAACCAGAGAAATACCAACAATGGAAGCCAGAGGAGAGAGTAATAAAAATTTCAACATGCCAAAAAGTGCCTTACCCAGAAAAATATATTACAAGAATTAAGGAGAAATAAAGACATTTAAAAATAAACCAAAACTGAATTTACCACCAGCAGAGAGAGATTCACTAAAGGAAATTCTACAAAAACATATACTTTGAGCAGAAGGGTAGTGATCACAGATGGAAGGTCTGAGCTGCAAGAAGTATTAAAAAAAGAAATAGTAAATGTGTGGGCAAATGTAATGAGCACTGACTGTCACTAGTCATGACATCTAGTAGGCTTAAAAACAAGACAGAAATAAAATATTTGATCATAGTATAAGTTGGAAGGAGGATGAAAGGAGTAAAAATGTCTGAAGTTCTTTGTACTCCCCAGGGGAAAGGTAAAATTATTCATTGCCATTAGGCTTTATTAAGTTTGATATGCTTATGATAACCTAAATTAATAGAAGTAAAATATATAATTAGCATAGTAAATATAGGGCATATAACTTCTTAACAAGTAGATGTGGGAAGACAGAATGAAAATACAAGCATGCACTCTGAAAGGTAGCCATTAATGCAAGGAAAATTAAATAGAAAAGGCAAGACTAAAGTATAAAAACAATAGGTTTTTTTAAACTCAAATATGTCATTAATTACATTAAATATAAATGAACTAAATGCTTCAGTTAAAAGTTAACAATTGTCTGAATTTTAAAAAAAACTATCTACTAGTTACAGGAGACTTATCTAAAACATACGATGAGGGGACTTCCCTCCCTGGTGGTCCAGTGGCTAAGGCTCTGGGTTCCTTATGCAGGGGGCCTGGGTTCAATCCCTGGTTGGGGAACTGGATCCTACATGCTGCAGTGAAGATCAAAGATCCTGTGTGCTATAACTAACACTGGGCACAAATAAATAAAAATAAACATTTTAATGTTTAAAATGACAGAGAGGGAAAAGCTGCACTGTGCTGCTGCTACCTCAAAGAAAGCTGGAATCATTCATTAACATCAGATAAAATCAACTATTAGGCAAAAATATTACTGAAGAGAGTCACTTCAAGCAAGCCAGCAGAAAAGTGGGCAAAATAGATTAACAGGCATTTCACCAAATAATAAACACGAATAGCCAATAAATGTGGGAAAATCCCACCCTCTTTAGTAATAAGGGAAACACAAATTAGAACCACAATTAAGTATGATTTTACAACAGCATATTTGTAAGACTTTCAAAGTCCAACAAGACTAAGATCTGGTAAGGCTGTGGAGCTGAGAGAAGTTTGTGTGATGCTGGTGGATGTATTAACTGATGTTGTTTTTTAAAACAGTTTGGAATTTTCTTGAAAAATTACTGACAAATGTACCCTAAAACTCATTGTTTTCTCTCCTAGGTGTGCACCTAAATAAACTCTTGCACATGAATACAAAGACGTATGTTTGAGTTTCACTAGCAGCAAAAAAAGTATGAAACAATCCAAATGGCCATCAAGGCAAGAATGGATAGTTAATCATGTTACACTTATTTTTATGAAATACTGTGTCAATGGGAATAGATGAACTAGAACTACATGGATGAACTGCACAAACATAATGTTGAGAAAAGCAACTTGCAGAAGAAAAAAGAGGCAGTATGACACCACGCATATAATGTTCAAAAGCATAGACAAGTAATCACATGTATGTGATAACATTATAACAGAAAGTAACAGAAATGATTAAAACAAATATTCAGAGCAGTGCTGGCCACTGTGGGGACAAAGAGGGCAAAATGAGGTTGAGGTGGCACACAGGAAGCTTTGGTGATGTTTGTAATGTTAGTTTCTTAAGCTTCAGGAGGGGTACATGGGTGTTCATCACAATTTTCTTTATGTGAGTGTGTGTGTGCTAAGTCGCTTCAGTCATGTCCAACTCATTGCAACCCCATGGACTGTAGCCCTCCAGGCTCCTCTGTCCATGGGCTTCTCCAGGCAGGAATACTGGAGTGGGTTGCCACACCCTCCTCCAGGGGATCTTCCCAACCCGGAGATCGAACCCACATCTCTTACATCTCCTGCATTGGCAGGCAGGTTCTTTACCACTAGTGTCACCTGGGAAGCCCGTCAATTTTCTTTATACCCAATATAAACATTATTGAGTGAGTGAAGTCGCTCAGTCATGTCCGACTCTTTGCGACCCCGTGGACTATAGCCCCCCAGGCTCCTCCGTCCATGGGATTCTCCAGGCAAGAATACTGGAGTGGGTTGCCATTTCCTTCTCCAACAATGTTTATAATAATAAACATTATTATATCTGTCTATATATTCACTTGTGTATCAAATAATGGGTTGGCCAAAATGTTCGTTCAGGTTTTCTGTACCGTCTTGAAAAACCCAAATGAACTTTTGGCCAACCCAATATAACAAAAAATAGAGAGGGTAATTACACAGAAAAGGACAGTGGTCAGCTGTGCATGGTGAGAGGCATCATGCTCAGATTAGAGGCTGGTGGAGAAGGACGAGCACGTAGGACAACCACTGTGGGTGTGGGGAATGTCACAGGAAATCACCAGCTTTCCAAAATACTTCTGGGGAAGGGCCCAGAGGGCTCTCTTGGGCTCTATGCTGACAAAACAAATCATTATTTTGCCACCCCTTCCTTTCCTGACTCTACACACTAATAATCATAGCCCTAATACTCACACCCAGTGGCCCTGTGGTAAAGAATCTGCCTACCAGTGCAGGAGATTTGGGTTCAATCCCTGGGTAGGGAAGATCCCCTGGAGAAGGAAATGGCAACACACTCCAGTATTCTTGCCTGGAGCATCCCATGGACAAAGGAGCCCGGTGGGCTACAGTCCAGGGGGTTGCAAAGAGCCAGACCCAACTGAAGCGACCAAACAACAAACAAACAAACAATACTAATAACTGCTATTTGTTGAGTGCCAACTATGTGCCAGATACGTTATATATGTATTATTTTCTTTATTTTACAGATAAGATAACTGAGGACCAGAGAGTTTCAATGGTTTCCCCAAGCTGGTAATAGCCTTAATAGGAGCATTCATAATTAATAAAGTTGGGAATCAAACCCAGGTCTCTGCGATGCCAATGCCTGGTGTGCTTACCATTGTATCCTTCTTCTCTTCCATCCCACCATCCACATCCCTTGAGGCTGTTTTCATGCTAATTCTGATTTCTGCTTATGGTTGTGATACCAGGGAAAATGGGAAGAGAAAAAGAAAAAAAAAAAAAACTTGCCACAGCAAAGTAGCAACTACAAAGGTCAGGAATAAATCCCCAAATCCTGTCGGGTCTTTTCCATGAAAGTTATGATATTATTGACTTTTCATGAATTTATCTGTAATCTGGGTGCACAAACAGTTGGAGGAGAGGAAAGTGGCTGACATAACCTTTTAAATTTCACCCCATAATTAAAGGATGGGTTCTTACTACCGCAGTAATAAGACCTCCTACCGTCGCCCTGCCTGTACTAAATCTCCAAAATGTTTGTTTCAAGCTTTCTGTCTTTCTCTATTGCACAGATAGCTGTGTTTCCCTTATGCCTCATGTACCTAACCTGTAATGTCATTTGAAACACACAAAGGTGTAATAACACTCTTCTGGAGTCAAGCCATGCACTGCAGCCCAGACCTGAACAAGAACCCTGGATAATGAATGACTCATTACGGTCTGTCTCATTCTTGGTTGAAAATAATCTTTCAATAACGAAATAACAGATTATACATAAGACACATGCTTAACTGGAATCACGGTCTCTAGTTCTAGCAGATAAATTCTGAAAATGTTGCTGATAATCTGAGACTGAGTTGGTTGGTTGTTTCCTAAGTGTTATCTTTAATAACAGAGAGCCTCGTAAGCTAATGTCATCTGTCTCCTAGTAGTCACATAATTCAGAATAAAGTTTGGGTTTGCAGAAGACAGACATCAGGGGAAGATATGGGAAATACTGATTGTTTTGCTGGCCAAGGACGAATTTTGCCCCAGATTTTCTGTATTCCCTGTCCAGAGTTGGAATGAATAAAGAAACAGAACAAGAAAGCTTTAATTGACAATATAATGCCCACAAGCATCAACAGATGTGCTCCATTGTAATGAAGCATGTGGGTCTAATTTGGCATCACTAACCACTTGGAGGATCTCCTTGCCGAGTTCTTGCAGGCTATCCTTCTAAACCTATGTTTGGCTGGCACCTGTGCCCTGTTGAAACTGGCATACCACCCTATGGGTGGGCACAGTGCCACCCTAACAGATGGCCATGAGAGTCATCATGCCAGAGAACTACTATTGTTTCTAGCAAGTTTAACTTAACAGCAATTGGAATCTCAGGGAAGAATGGCAAAATGGTGGTCTACCTTTCTGTGGAAGAGAAACCGTGATGTGTCTCCAATTTGTATTTCGGAGTCATTTCTTACACTAAATGAAAACTGACAGGGGAAGAAGTGGCACTGAGACAACAGTGTACCTGTCCCAAGGTGCTAGCAAAAAGAACAGTAAGACATTTCAAAGGTCCACAATAAATTCAACACTCTAGTCTCCTACAGCCCATAAATAATTCAAATCCAATATCATTAAAAGTAATACTTTCAAACATTGTCACTAGAATTAACTTCCTGCTTGGTCACCTACCTCATTCTGCTCCTATTGATAAAACACACTTGTTCTCTTAACAATGCATATGGGATTTGGAGAACATTTGGGTTTTTGAGGGAGAAGATTTAATTTTAAAACTCACGTATTTCTAAATGATGGTTGGAAAATGTTAGATGTGAAGCCCAATATGTGCTTGAATTTTGTCAAAAATTGTCAGGCTGGATAGCAGAAATCAACCTGAAAATATTATAAATGAATGCGCCAAACTGGGGAAGGAAACCCCCAAGATAGGAGGGAGTGTGGGGACGTTAGTAGTAGCTGAAGAAAAAGGCTATATTTAGGGTGCAAAAATCATGCATAATATGGAAATAGAAACATATGGTTTAGGTCATATACTCACAGATTTCCTTCCAAACTTATCTATCTCGTTTACTCAAATAATAACTCAATGACTTAACCCCAATCAACACCAAAGTTCTGGGTAGGGCTATTTAGAGTCAAAAAGAGAGCTTATCTTTTATGAGCATCTCGATCCCTGGGTGGGGAAGATCCCCTGGAGAAGGGAATGGCAACCCACTCCAGCATTCTTGCCTGGAGAATCCCATGGACAGAGGAGCCTGGTGGGCTAGAGTCCCTGGGGTTGCAAAGAATCAGATACAACTGAGGGACTAACACTGCATGTCAAGCATTGTGGTATATATTTTGCAGGTAGTCCTTATTTTACACAATTCTGATATGCACAAATTTGAGTCACCTCAGTTCAGTTAAGGGACAATAGTCCCCAACAACACAGTTCGAATTTCAGTTATTACAGTTTATGAGTTGTGAGTAATTACATGAAGTACAAACTTCACTGCTAGCTCTTCAGCCCATAAATCACCACAGAAATAACACCTGTGCCTCATGACTAGTGATGAATTACGTCACTTCTTTCAAAGTCTGTGGTTGGTCACTGAGTGTGTTATTTAGTTCAAGGACATACAGCAAAGTGTGTCCCTGTTGTGTTGCCTCCGTCTGGGCTATTGATAAACCATGAAAAGTAGTTGTTCTGGAGCAAGTGACAGTGGCGAAATTTTCACATCAAAGAGACTCTTGGAGATATTTCACCATACTGAAAATACAAAGTTTAAAATACTGAAAACTGATCCAAACTTGAAAAAGAGTATGACAACTCACCAAGGCATAGAAAAGATGGTTGCTCCCTATTGTAAGTTACACAAGAAAAAGGCAAACACTGTTTAGACTACTCTCGATACTTCTTTAGTAAAGAAAAATTTAATAAAGACTTTTACTTGCAATGTTTCTACTGTTTTAAATCATAGAATACTAAATACATATTCATTTACAGTTTTATTTAATTCCCCTATATATTTGTAGCTGACAATAAAAGAGTCTGCAATGTTTTTACAAAATTTTTAAAGGTCACAGAACTGTCATGGTTTTCCCATTAATCAGTGGGAACATGTGGCATGGTTTCACCTTACCACTTGTCACTTGTATGGTTCTGCACTACTGTGCAAAGCAAGGACTGCCTTCTATTATTTCATGTGAGACTCACAAAAAGCCTTGGGTGTAGGTATATGAGCCAAATGTCACGGGGGAAGATCAGGGAACTTAAGTACCTAGCTAAAGGTCAAAGAGTTTAGAGATTATAAAATCATATATAAGGTAGGAGGCACTCAAAAAATGTTCTCTTCAAAATGATATAAACATACCTAATATGACTGGCCTCAAACTTATGCTTTTTCTAATAGGTTATACAGTCTTCTAAAGTAAATACAAAAATTACATTAAATACAGTCTAGAAATAGAACCTACCATATATGGTAATTTTATCATATGTACATATATAATAAATCATTTAGGAAAAGAATTATTATTTAATAAATCATATTTGGTTAACTGGATAGCAAATGGGAGAAAAGTCAAGATTTTTAAAAAGTCAGCCTCAACTAAACTACTAAATTTTGTGTATGAGATGAAATCAAAAGCTACATACTAGTTAAAACTCTTCCTGATTCTTCATATCAAATTCAATTCAGATGGATCTAAAATATAACAACAAAAAACAATATCATCAAGGTTATAAAAGATCATTTGGTTAAATTTTTCTCAAAAGCTTGAGGTGAGAAATGCCTAACATGTCACAAGAACCAGAAACCATAATTTAAAAGTCTGGAGAATTTGAATATACAGAGATTAAAAATTAATATAGAGTTAAACAACATCTCAAAATTTAAAGGAAAATGACAAACTGAAGAAAATATTTTCAACCACATGATAAAAACAAAAGAACTAATTGTATTTTAAGAAGCTCACTGTATATTGGTATTATATACAATAAGCTCTTATAAACTGAAAATGTAAGAAGAAAAATATTAAAACTGAAAAAAATGCCAAAAGGTGTTTTATAAAATAAGAATAGCAAAGCAAGTGGAAAGCATATGAAAGTATACTCAACTTCAATAATCATCTAAACAGCACAAATTAAAAACTGCAATTGAATATTTTTGCTCACTTATTTCCCCAGTAAGCAAGCGTGAATTCTGTCAGCCCCAAGGAGGCAAGCACAAAAAACAAAAACCCATATTCATAGCAATGTTATGAATAGGAAAAAACTAAAAAAATTCCAAATGTGGACAGGTTAAATAAATTACACACTGGACTAGAATGTAGCCAACAAAAAAGATGATTTTCTTTTTTTGGACATGGAAGTATGTCTGCAAACATCCCCCACTTTCTGAGTTTTTTCAATGATAAAAGTAGGATACAGAAATAAATATAAAGTGTGCTACCGTTTACCTAAAACATGTGCACACTCTCTGGTTCTCCATTGATTTGCACCTAGTGTACAGATCCATGTGACTTGGCATTCTGAAGCACAAAACTACAGATTTGCATAATATATATTTTATTATTTGTAGAAACACTTAAATATTTGTTCCAAACTAACAGGTCAATTTCTTTCAATGGACACTAATAAAAAATAATAGTGAAAATAGGAGTTAACAAAGTAAAATGTAGAAATGCCATACTTGGTGCAAAGAAAAGACGTGATCTACCCAAAGTCAGCAACATGCAAAGAAGTCGTCTGAATGTTAGTCTAAAATGGTGATCTAAATAATGGAAACTCTTCTAATAGTGGCCATGTGTCACTACTAAGGCACAAGGATTGTAAAGGAATGGTGACATGGACCAAGGCTGGCTGTGAGCTCTTCACTGTAAACAGTCCAGAATTGCCTCAGCAGATCCCCAGAAATGAGACTCACCAAACTTAATACAGTAGATAACTCTGAGATATGCTACCCAGTTTTTTGTTTTTGTTTTTATTTCAGCTTTGTTGAGGGTATAATTTACAAAGCTGTAAGATATTTAAAGTGTGTGTAGTGATGATTCAATATACAGATATGTTGTGGAAAGACTCCACACTCTTAGCAAATTATACAATACAGTGTCATCAACTGTAGTAACGTTTCACATTAGATGCTCAGACCTTATGCATCATATAGCTGAAAGTTTTGTACCCTTTTACCAAGTTCTCCCAATTTCCCCCTGACAACCACTTTTCTACTGTGTGTTTCTATGATTTTTACCTTTTTTTTAAACACTCCACATATAAATGATACCATAAAGTATTTGTCTTTCTTTGTATGACTTATTTCACATAGCATAATGCCCCCCCCCCACCCGGTCCATCCATGTTATTGCAAATAGCAGGATTTCCTTCCTTCTAGTGGCTGAAAAACATTCCATTGTATGCATATACCACATTTCTTTATCCATTGGTGGACACTTGTTTCCATATCTTGGCTATTGTCAATAATACTGAACATGGGGGGTACAAATATCTCTTTAATATCGCTACCCATTTTTATGTGAAACTTCCTTTATAGCACTCCTAAGAGAATCTTACCCAATCTAAAATTATGTTACTTTGAGGAAAGAATGGATAGATTCTGCCAAGTCACTTATTTGTAAACTTTGTTAGTATCACTGAGTTTATTTTGGGGGTGTGAATATGCCTATCTTGACCCCACAAAAGGGGAGATTCAAATAATTTCTTTCAATTCTGAATTTAATGTACTGTTTCTTTGTTTTTCAAGCCAGCCCTGGTCTTGCAAAAGCAATACCGCAAGGCCTGAGGTTAACATTATGCACAGGATTAAGTTATCAGAAGACGAAATGAGGTTGTTCCTATTTTCCTGGGTCATCCTTGTGCCTATGCCATTTATTTATCTAATAAGAAACCACACCTGAGGGCTGGCCTTGAGAGAGTACAATCTGCCCTCTTCCTACCCTGCAGGCAGTTCCTTTCACAAACTGTCTTTGATTTCTTATTTTTAATTAGCATGTTTTGCTTAATAAGTGGCCAAACGGCAAAAGTCATTCTAAAGGTAAGTCCCTGAGCACGGCAACTGTCCACATGGACAGAGGATCATCAACCTGGTTCCTAGTTGCATACTCACATCTGGGCAGATATAGCAGAAAAACAATTTACTTTCTATCTTGGGTTTAAATAATTACTTAGAGGAAAAGGAGGAAAAGGAAAAATGATGTCTATTTGATCATAACATGAAAAGTCATTTAGGAGAAAGTGGTCTTCCAGTTGTTTGTATTTTTTTTTAATCAAAATGGGTCCAAAAGTGGCCTGGCCCGCCCCTCCCTGCCTCTGCTGTGAGCCCAGTGGTCAGAGTTGGACCTTGAGGGGTCACCCAGATGGAGTGCACCTCCCAGGCAGCTGAGACAACAGAGAGCACATAGTATGGGCCAAGGTTTGAGGGAAGGGCAGAGCCAAGGACTGGAGGGCAAAAACAAAAAAACAATCCAAAATACAAAAGCAGGGACTCCCCTGATTGTCCAGTGGCTGAGACTCCGCAGTCTCAATGCAGGGGGCACGGGTTCCAACCCTGGTCAGGGAACTAGATCCCACATGCCGCAAACTAAGACCTGGCACAGCCAAATAAATAAATATTTTTAAAATCCAAAAGCAGAAATCTAAAGGAGAGGCACAGTCAGAAACAGGTTCTGGCCCCAAATATAGGACTTAACTTACCTTTTAACCTTAAACATGCTACTTAACTTCCTTGAGCCCCAACTTTTTCATCTATGTATGCATGCATACTAAGTCACTTCACTCGTGTCTGACTCTTTGCAAACCTATGGACCATACCCGCCAGGCTCCTCTGTCCATGGGATTCTCCAGACAAGAATACTGGAGTCGGTTGCCATGCCCTGTTCCAGGGGATCTTCCCTACCCAGGGATCGAACCTGTGTCTCTTAAGTCTCATGCGTTAGCAGGTAAGTAGTTTAACCTCTAGCGTCCCCTGGGAAGCCCATCATGTCTCATGGGGCAATTAAAGGACAGAACAGAGGGTAGGGAAGAGAAAGGACAATTTACTCAGAGGCTATGGTATGTTCCTAGGTGGGAGGGTTGGAGCATGAGGAAGCCTTGGTGTGACTTGGGTTTTGAGGACTGGAGGGCAGGGTGTGACGTGTGGGAGATGGATAGAGGAGGGTGGTGAGAGTCAGGGCCGATTAGGAAGGTAGGAGGCAGGTGTGAAAGATTCTGAATGCTGTACAAAGAAGCTTCTCCTCTAGGCTGGGTTTCTCCTCTGGTCTTTGAATTTTTATAAGCAAGTAAGTGATCTGATCAGATCCAGGGAAAGGAGAAGGAATTTCTCTATAGTATGACAGTTTAAACTACACCAAACTTCTCTGCAATGCAATGTAAACATTTTCAGAAAAACAAATTTAAATTACTTAAAAGCTGCAGAAGCCTCATGCCTTAGATATGCTGTTCATAACATTAGATGTATTTGATAATTACTCATGGTAGATTCATTGTCTAAAAAAACACAAGAGTCAATCCTTTAAAAAAAAACAAAACAAAACAAAAAATCATTTAATAAAAGAGCTTTGAGAAAACAGGCAATGTAAGGACAACAGACAAGCGAGAGACTGTCTTTAAGTAGATGAGAGTAAAATTGAATGGGTTGTTTTTTTTTTCTTTCAGCTTAGACATGTTTATTTAATTACACACATATCTATTTTAACACCCTAGTGTGTTACCACATCATAACATTTCCAATTCAAACTGAGAATTGTCGAGAGTATGGTTTAGCACTTCACAAAACAACTGCATATCAACCCATTCAGGCAAACTATGCCCTATTGCTTTCACAGTAACCCAAAGACTCCACACCCCAAAATGCCAGGACATATAATAATATAAGACCTCAAAGGGAAACAAAAAGAAGACTGCCAGAAATTAAAACATATGTTTCCCCAAAGCCATTGAGATGTACGAAGACAGGAACACAAGTCTGTGAATACAGTTCACTTACAAGAGATGGCACAGGCATGGTCCTAACAGCCCTGGAATAGGGAACATTTCTCTATGGAACTGGACTATCTCCCTATCTGGAAACTTGATGCTGTAACATTTTGACTACCATGTGTAACATTTTATTAACATTCAACAACCTTTGAAAATAATTGCCTTCTCCCAATAAGGAATCTGTTCGAAAGCAATCAGGTTATATAGTTATTTCCCATTCCACCACAACCCAGAGTAAAGGCCCTTCCTATAATGCACACGTTGGGGGAACTGGGTTCTGGGTAAGGGACTTTCCTACATGGTCATGTTAACACTGCCTTGTGTAGCACCCAGCCCCAAAAGGATGATGTACACTTACAACACATTCTTCACCATATGCCAAGACCTTAAATCATCTGAATCAAAAACAAGTGCTTTCCTGAGGCAATATCAACTATTAATCACACTATCGATGAAAGTCGGCAAATCATATTTCCCCACTTTCTCTTCTAATCAGGGAATCCTTTAAAAAAGCATTTAGAAAATTATCCTCAGTAACAAAACACAAAAGTCTGAAAGGCTGAACAGGAGGGTGCTGAAGAGGTTAAGGTACGTCTTCCCAGGGTCCATACCAAAAACATAATATTAGATATGAACATTAATGTGGGCTTCTCATTCTCTATTTCAAATTAACATGATGTTCTTTCATTAGGCAAGGAAGCGCCAATGTAAATCAAACAAGAATAGACTCTTTCCCTAAATAATAAGTGAAGAAACATGACAGAGTAGGAAAGTACCAAATTAGCTACAAATTTTCCATCTCATTGTTTTCTGTAAAATAAAATTTTATAACGAACACGCTCCATACAAGCTGTGCCGGTAGGTCTCGCTTCCAAAAACACTCACAGAGCAGTAATAAAAACCAAGCATGAACTCTAGGACATCTGCTATGGCATTGTTATCAAATGCAATCATTTTGGTCACAAATCTATACTCGCTTCAACTTTTTGTTGAAATATTAGTTTGTCTGCAGCATCTCCAATCTGGCACGCGAGGACTGACAGATGCTCTGCTTTCACCTCAGCTTCAACTTACACGGCTCCTCATTATACCAGCTATAGCTCGGCAAACTATTCCTCTGTTCTGGAAGGAGGACAAAATGCCATCTGTCTCTGCACGGTTATCCAAACGAATACTGCAGTGTGAAGAAACTAGGCTCCAAATGGAAGGATGAGGGCGAGTTTCACCTTAGCCATATCCTATCACAAATTAGATGTGTATGTGTGTATGTAGAGAGGTATGCATATTTACATGTACACATTCTATATACATGTTTGTACTATACATATAGTAGCATGGGATCACCGCTCAAGTTTCCCAATTATCGCATGATGTGAACATTTCCAAGCCAAAAGCATGCCTCACCGTTCCTAGCTCTATCCATAACCTGTGCACTTTACATCATGTGACACTAATGACTAGCCACAAGGCAAAAGATGTCCCCCAGAGAAAGATTTCAAGGTCATTCTGCAACTGAAAGCAGGTGGGGAAGCCTTACTATAAAAACTGGGCTAGATTTAGAGACACTGTAGAGAAGGAAAGGAGGAAATGTTTTTACGGACATGGAAGGACAAGTGAATTTCAATCCAGTCTCTACCCCTGCAAGTCGGGGTGAGGGGTGGCAGAGGAGGAAGACAAAGAGGAGGAGGCCAGGGGTAAGGATGACACCACAGAGCCCCTGAAAATGCTGCTGCTGGCTTTGTGTTTTGTGAGCCCCAAGAGTAGGACTGGGGGTGGGAAGACACCAGAGACAACTGCAGAGCAGACTCCTTGCTGCTGCTGCTGCTGCTGCTAAGTCACTTCAGTCATGTCTGACTCTGTGCGACCCCATAGATGGCAGCCCACCAGGCTTCCCGTCCCTGGGATTCTCCAGGCAAGAACACTGGAGTGGGTTGCCATTTCCTTTTCCAATGCATGAAAGTGAAAAGTGAAAGGGAAGTCGCTCAGTCGTCCCCAACTCTTAGCGACCCCATGGACTACAGCCTACCAGGCTCCTCTGTCCATGGATTTTTCAGGCAAGAGTACTGGAGTGGGGTGCCATTGCCTTCTCCGGAGCAGACTCCTTACCTGCCACAAAATGTGGAACTTGAACTTTCTGTGCGACTGTGTGTTTGGCTTTGCTTCCCATGCTTCTGTAGATGTGCAGCACAGAAATGGAAAAGAACTTACAACGTGGAGAGGAATTTCATACTTCAAGAAATTCAAGAAGCTCTTTAAAGCCAGTGTTTTCTTCTGCAGAGACGCCGCGGATCAAGACCAATTGGGTTAAGAATCTTGAGATTTGAAGACTCTGACTTAGGGGATATTCAGCCCTTTACTCCTGAACCTCTTGACATTTAAAGTTGCCTGCTCAGGGCCAACAGTATATTCTCACTAGCTAGCAATTGATAGGAACCTAAGGCCTCCTGACGTCCATATGAGGGCCCAGTCATTTTCAAACTAAGTCTTCGTCTAGACCCCTAACTCCAGACATCTGTCTAAAAATTTGACAAGAATTAGAAGTCAAAATGAATGCTGTTGTGGTTTTTTTTTTCACTCCAAAGTTAATTGGTTTGGATCTGTTTACATAACCTTTGGTTTAATTCTATAGTTTTTGTGAAATGAGATTCTGAAAGCCTTATATGAAAGCTATCAGTCCAATTCCCATATGGGTCAGTGAACTTCACTCCATCACATGTCACAGCCGCATGCTGTCCCCTCACCCCACTGAACCATCTGGCAAATGGTGCTGTTGGTCACCACGGGAGCTAAGGGGAAAATGTGGCCAGATCCGTACAGCCCATCCTTGTGGCTGTGAGGGACGATGGGAAATCAGGAGAGCCATCTCGAGACATGCAGGACAGCTCATTTCATTTTGCTGGATTTTCCTCTCCCACATTGAACTTCATTCACCGGCATCATGACTGCCAGAGTTGTCTGCAGTTCCTGGGTTCACCTGTAATTAACCTGTAATGATAAAACTCTGTGGATTTGTAGTGATGTTAGTCTGTTTTATTGTCATCAAGACAATAGAAACCCTGCCAAGAGAAAGGTTTGCCTCGACGTGGAGGCAGATTTGAAGGAAAAGCAAGCACCTGTGCAGGGCCAGAAGTCCTGCTCTGCCTCAGGACAAAAGCTGCCGCTGAGACAGTAAGCCCACCCACGTCAGCCAGGCCATCCGTAAAAGTCCTCGGCTTCACCTTGCAATCATCCCCCTATTGCACTCTGGGCACCTGACTGCTCCCTGCTCCTCTGAACTCTACTCTCCTCCCGGACTTTACTTTTCTGACTCTCCTCTAGCTCTTTGTGGCTCCTAGCCTTCTTTATTAGCAGTCCCCTTGGAGCATCCCTGATACTCACTTAGCTTGCCTCTGGCCAGACCCATTGTGCTAGGCTCAAAAGCAGGATAAGGCTGGAAGGGCTTCGGATAGAAAGTCCGGAGATCTGAGCTCCAACCCCACCGGACCACTAAAAACAGCATGACCTGAAGCAAATCCACTACTTTCTTGGTATACGTGCTTTCTCCTTTTTCAGATGGAGATAATTACACTGATCCCACCTCTTTCCACAGGGATATAACAGTGCCTGGCACAGAACAGGCACTCAATCCATATTTACTAACACATGGAAAGATTAGAAAGTGAGAGTGTTGTCCAAGGCTAAGGTGATATGAAAACATATCTCCATAGCAAAAGAGTTTCAAAGTTTCATGCTTCTCAATTGTTGTTTAGTCACTAAGTTGCGTCTGACTCTGCAACCCCAAGGACTGTAGCCTGCCAGGCTCCTCTGCCCATGGGATTTCACAGGCAAGAATACTGGAGTGGGTTGCCATTTCCTTCTTTGGGAATCTTCCTGACCCAAGGATCAAACCTGCATCGCCTGTGTTTCCTGCATTGCAGGCGAATTCTTTACCACTGAGCCACCAGCAAAGCCCATGCTTCTCAATATAGCATCAAATCTAAAATGGTAGCAATTGCCAAGTGATGGTCTTGTACATAAATATGGGTACATTAGCAATGGTGGTCATGGTGGTTTAGTCACTAAGTCATGTCTGACTCTTGCAACCCCATGGACTGTAGCCCTCCAGGCTCCTCTGTCCATGGGATTCTCCAGGCAAGAATACTGGTTACCATTTCCTTCTCCAGGGGATCTTACCGACCCAGGAATTGAACCCAGGTCTCCTGCACTGCAAGCAGATTCTTTACCAACTGACTTATGAAGGAAGCCCAAAGTGAAAGTGAAAGTCGTTCAGTCATGTCTGACTCTTCACGACCCCACGGACAGGAAGCTCTTAATGGCTAATATTTATTAAGTGCATATTAGGTGTCAGGTAATAGTCTAAGCACATTACATGGATTAATTCATCTATCCCTTACCACAACCGCACAATACTGTTAATTGGGTTTTACTTATGTGAAACTGAGGCTCAGAGATGTTATGCAACATGCCTCAAGTCACCCACACAGGGGATAAATGAGAGCACAGGGATTTGAGTCCACACTGTCACTGGTTTCAGAATCTGTGTGTTTTCACGATGCCATTTTACAGCTGAAGGTCAAAGTAAAACAGGCAGCAGAAAATATATTGGGTTGGCCAAAAAGTTCATTTGGGTTTTCCATCACATGTTCCTGAAACACCTGCATGAACTTTTTGGCCAACTCAATAAATTAGCTAATCACAAACCAGACTTATGTTGATGTCCTAGATCCCAATAACTAAACAGAAAGCAGAAACCAACTACAGTTGAGCCTCCCCAACACAAAAACTACAAAACTAGAGTCAGTATCAATAACCTTGATGACAAACATCCCTTTAAAAAGCAATCCTTCTTTTTTGCTATCAGTCTACATGCGGGCATATTAAGGCACCATTCACTTTGTGTCATATACTGTTTGCAGGACATCTGCTACATTTTTCCTTCATTGTGTAAGGCAGTCGTGAGAAGGTAGAAGGATCAGTCAACTTAGAGTCAGAAGGGCAGGGTTATGGTCCTTGCTGGCATCAATCACCCTCTGTTTCTCACTGGTAAATTAAGGAGGTTGGAACAGATTTCATATTAAGCTTCTGCAGGGGCTACAATTACATGGTCTTAGAATGCTGAAGTTAATATTATCCCTTGAGCTTAAATGGGTTGAGGGCAGAGTAGAGGGGAGCCTCAATGTTCTGAAACACCAGAGAAGGCACTGGAAAATCCACAGAACCTCAATCCAGAATAGTCTGTAGTATCAGCCCCAAATACTTTAAATTTCTCATGGCAATAATGGGATTTAACTTTTTATTTTGAATTGGGGTATGGCCAATTAACAATGTTGAGAGGTTTCAGATGAATAGTGAAGGGACATGTGTTCCTTGTCCCCCAAACCGCCGTCCCATCTGCTGCTACATGACATTGAGCAGAGTTCCCTATGCTATATAGTAGGACCTTGTTGGTTATCCATTTTAAATACAGCAGTGTATACATGTCCATCCCAAACTCCCTAATTATTCCTTCCCCCTACTCTTCCCCCCAGGTAACCATAAGTTCTTATGGTTCTCAGTGCTTACTGAATAAAGAAATAATTCCAAAGTGTGTGCTCTCATTGTTCTTGATGCTGTCACATAATTTAGTGAAAATTTGAAGCAAATATTCACATTTTAGAATCGAGGAAGTGGGAATTTGCTGAAGGTGAGTGAGTGGCTTCCCCAAATCCACAAGAAAAAATAGCTAGGAAATGGGAGAATCTGGCACGTTCCCAATCCTGACTTTCTTACAAGTTTTTCATGTTATCTGTCAATTATGAATTACTCTTTAAGAAAAAGAAAAAAGGAATCTTTGTGGAACATTACTTTAAGTGATGGAGCTATGTGTCTTGAGCTCATTTTCAACTTTGCTGCCATCCTCTCACACCTCTGTAAATGCAAACACATATTGGCCTCCTGAGTTTCAGGTTTAGAGTCATTTGAAATCCCTACTGCAAACCCCAGCCCGGCGTCACTCATTCACAGCACCGCCATGAGAATCACCCATTGAGCGTTAAGAGGCATACCAGGGTCTTGCGTGCTCTTTCAGTTCCTTCCATCAATTTCATGTATTTCTTATTAATATAAAAGCAAGCACATTCATGCTGAAAGACATTTAATATTATAAACTCAAATGGATAACTTTTTTGGTCTTCATTGGGTAAGAAATTAATAGAAATAAAGTATATCTTTTATTTCCCATACACTGCAATTTTATAAAACTGTCAGTGTTGGTTATTTAGGATGGAGCAAATACATGATTTCCATTGAAATGGTATGAAAAGCAAAAGCAGTGTTAGGAGTTTCACAGGTTTCATTGATTGGCTTTATAGAAGGAAGTCCCCAACATCACCACACCCTCCACAGGGCATCCTTGGGCATCGCTGGCACCATGCTACTTAAATTAGCAAATAATTCTTGTTGCTGCTGCTGCTAAGTCACTTCAGTCATGTCCGACTCTGTGTGACCCCATAGACGGCAGCCCACCAGGCTCCCCCGTTCCTGGGATTCTCCAGGCAAGAACACTGGAGTGGGTTGCCATTTCCTTCTCCAATGCATGAAAGTGAAAAGTGAAAGTGAAGTCACTCAGTCGTGTCCAACTCTTCGCGACCCCATGGACTGCAGCCCACCAGGCTCCTCCGTCCATGGGATTTTCCAGGCAAGTGTACTGGAGTGGGGTGCCATCGCCTTCTCCGAATAATTCTTAACAGGAGCATATAATGGCAGACTATGACCCGTCATCACTGAGTGTGATCGGGGGGCTTACTCCTGAATGAGGCCACTCATAGCACAATCCAGGGCCACTCCCACAGTGTCAGACCTCTTCTCACACACATCTGACAGGTCTATTTCTCCCACTCAACAGAAAGCTCCTCAAGTGAGGCGCCCTCTTCTTACATCTCTGTGCCTCTGCGCCTAGGCTCTATGGGTCTGGTGCCTGGTAGGTATCCTGCACAAGTTCACTGAATGAATACAGGTGGACTCTCTAGACACGGTTCATCCCTTTTTTCTAGTCTTCAAAGCAGAAAATTCAAAAAGGCATTTCAAATGCCTGTCTTTACTGCAGCTGCCTGGTTAAATCTGCTCACTTCTCATAGAGGCCATCTTTTTGCTTCAGTAAGGCACACATCTGACAACACGAGTTTACCTCTAAAGTGGAGTGGCTCCATTTCAAATGACAAAATGAGATGGCCAGGAAGACTGGACTACTGCAAAGCAAACTGTGACCCAAACCGCAAAGTGGGGGTCATTCTCTTAGACTGGATCTTCCACAACATTCCATCCAGTTCCTGTGATTTGCATTCTTTGTTTAAGCACAACAGTTTGGGGAAGCTCTTCTCAAACCATTCACTCACTTGGGAGTTATTCCTTCTCATTTTTATTGATGCAATTACAATATCTTAAAATTCTAAAGGATCTTTCCTCAGCCATTAAAAAGAATACATTTGAATCAGTTCTAATGAGGTGGATGAAACTGGAGCCTATTATACAGAGTGAAGTAAGCCAGAAGGAAAAACACCAATACAGTATAATAATGCATATATATGGAATTTAGAAAGATGGTAACAATAACCCTGTGTACGAGACAGCAAAAGAGACACTGATGTATAGAACAGTCTTATGGACTCTATGGGAGAGGGAGAGGGTGGGAAGATTTGGGAGAATGGCATTGAAACATGTAAAATATCATGTATGAAACGAGATGCCAGTCCAGGTTTGATGCACGATACTGGATGCTTGGGGCTAGTGCACTGGGACGACCCAGAGGGATGGTATGGGGAAGGAGGAGGGAGGAGGGTTCAGGATGGGGAACACATGTATACCTGTGGCGGATTCATTTTGATATTTGGCAAAACTAATACAATTATGTAAAGTTTAAAAATAAAATAAAATTAAAAAAAAAATTCTAAAGGATCTTGATCCCAGTCTTTCACCCAGATTAGAATAGAATAGAAAGAGCATGGTCTTTGGTACCATGTGGTAGGCAAAATTTTAAGATGACCCCCACTGATCCACATCCCTGCATAATCTCCTACTCTTGAGTATGCGCAGAACCTGTAACCTATTTCTAATCAGTAGAATGTGGCAGAGGTGATAGAATTTTGCATATGTAACTAAGGTCCCTAATTAGTTGACTTTAGTTAGTTGGAAGGGAGATAATCCTAGGTGGACCTGACCTAGCTGGGTGAGCCCTTTAAAGCATGATCTCAACTCTCCTGGAAGTCAGAGACTTGAAGGACCAGAGACACTGTCTCTATTCATTGCTGGATTAGCAGAAGCAAGCTGGCATGTATTCTACAGACATAAGAAATTAATTCTGCCAACAATCAGAGCCTGAGAGTGGGTCTTTCCCTAAGTGAACTTCCAGATGAGAATGCAGCCCAGACGATACCTTGATTATAGTCTTGTGAAACCTTGAGCAGAGAACCTAACAAAGCTACACCTGAATGTCTGACCTACAGAAATTGTGAGTTAATAAATGAATGTCATGTCAAGTTGCTATGTTTGTGGAAATTTGTAATGCAGCAACAGAAAACTAATATAGCATCATATACACCTGGAGTCCAACGCTAGCACCACTTCCTCCTATGCATGTATATCACTTCACACTTTGGACCTTAGTTTCCTAATCTATGTAATGGAGATTATGTCATTATCTTACAGGCCCATTGTGAGAAGCAATTAATAAAAAGAATATTTGTTGAATCCCACTCAATGCCAGGCATTGTTCTAGTTGCTGTCACTAGTGTTTGAATTCTATAAGATGATATTTGGCAAAACTAATACAATTTGTAAAGTTTAAAAATAAAATAAAATTTAAAAAAAAGAAAAAAACTAAAAAAAAAAAAAGAATTCAAACACTAGTGACAGTAAACAGTTTAATATATGAATGAATAAGAACATATGATGAAAATAGGATGGTGTGGTAGAGAGTGACTAGGAGGCACACCAATTAAGTGGCTGAAAAACTCTCCAAAGAGGTGACATCTTAACTGAAATCTGAATGACAAGAAGGAATCCATTGTGTGAAGATCAGAGGGCAGGGTATTTCAGAAAGACTAAAAAGCAGATGCAAAGCTTTCAAGTAGGAAACAGTTTGGTGTTTTTGTGGAACATCAAGAAGGCCATGGAGGCTGAAGCAGAGCAAGCAGAGTGGAGAGAGGGCAAGGATGAGGTGGAGAGGTAGGTAGGGGCCACATCATATAGAGCTTCATAGACCACAGTTAAGAAATTGCTCTTATCCCATTTTCCAGTGGAGGGTTTCAGCTCCAGTGAGTGGCAGTATCTGATTTCTATGGTTATAAAATCACTCCACTGCTGTGTGGTACTTGGACTAAAGGATTGAAGAAATGAAGACAGAAGTATTCCAGATGGTTGTTCAGTTCAATAAACGATTTTATCAGTGATTAAATATAGATTGAGGCCCCACACAAAGTGAAATGCCATATTGTTTCCGTGTTTTCACCCCCTACCCCTCTTATTTTCTGACTCAACCAGCAAGGCTAGAGCAGGAGGTTTCTTTTATAAGGTAACAAAAACACTATGGTTAAGTGAACTCACAAGAGCTAAAACATCATGTGAAAATGACAATATATTAGGGTGAGACGAGGATCCAAAAGGAAGGATGTCAAAGCCCAAGGTGACCAGAGAAATGAAAGGAGGCAGGCTATAGAATAAAGGAGAAAAGAGTCAAGGTCAAAATCAAATGGGGAATGAGTAGGAGGACAGCCTAGGTCAAGGGTCCCCAACCCCCAAGCCACAGACCAGAAACATCCCATGTCCTGTTACAAACAGGACCTCACAGCAGGAGGTAAGCAGTCATTGAGTGACTGAAGCTTCCTCTTCAGGGTACATCATGAGAAACACTGGGCAGGATGAATCACAAGCTGGAATAAGATTTCTGGGAGAAATATCAATAACTTCAGATATGCAGATGACACCACCCTTATGGCAGAAAGTGAAGAACTAAAGAGCCTCTTGATGAAAGTGAAAGACGAGAGTGAAAAAGTTGGCTTAAAACCCAACATTCAGAAAACTAAATCATGGCATCCGGTCCTATTACTTCTTGGTGAATAGATGGGGAAACAGAGGAAACAGTGACAGACTTTATTTTGGAGGGCTCCAAAATCACGGCACATGGTGACTGCAGCCATGAAATTAAAAGACGCTTGCTCCTTGAAAGAAAAGTTATGGCCAACCTAGACAGCATATTAAAAAGCAGAGATAGTATTGTGCCAACAAAGGTCCATCTAGTCAAAGCTGTGGTTTTTCCAGTAGTCATGTATGGATGTGAGAGTTGGACTATAAAGAAAGCTGAGCACTGAAATAATGCTTTTGAACTGTGGTGTTGAAGAAGATTCCTTTTTTTTTTAAATTTTATTTTATTTTTGTATTAGTTTTACCAAATTGGAGAAGATTCTTGAAAGTCCCTTGGACTGCAAGGAGATCCAACCAGTCCATCCTAAAGGAAATCAGTACAGAATATTCATTGAAAGGACTGATGCTGAAGCTGAAACTCCAATACTTTGGCCACCTAATTGAAAGAACTGACTCATTGGAAAAGACCCTGATGCCAGAAAAGATTGAAGGCAGGAGAAGAAGGGGACGACAGAGGATGAGATGGTTGGATGGCATCACTGACTCAATGGACATGAGTTTGAGTGAACTCCAGGAGTTGGTGATGGACAGGGAGGCCTGGTGTGCTGCAGTCCATGGGGTCACAAAGAATCAGACACAACTGAGTGACTGAACTTAACTGTATTTACATCTGCTCCCAATCATGGCTCACATTACCACCTGAGTTCTGCCTCCTGTCAGATCAGTGGCAGCATTAAATTCTCATAGGAGCTCAAACCCTACTGCACTTGAATCCTCCCGACACCATCTCCATCCCACCCTAGTCCATGGAAAAATTGTCTTCCACAAAACCAGTCCCTGGTGCCAAAATGGTTGGGGACTGCCAGTCTAGGTGATCACTGAATATCTAGAATCTTCAAAGATATTTCACAGTTTCCAGATGGAGCATGCAAATGGGTTAGCTGAGTTTGAAGGGCCAGGCAAAACAAAAAAGAGGCATATGTGTGCACATATATAAACATGTGTGCATATTCATCATTTACCTGGGACTTAAATGGATGAACATGAAGCCTAAAAATAGAATCAGTTTCCCTGGGAAAATCTCAGAGTTTTAGCAAGCTGAGGAGTATCATTAAATACAGTTTTGTATGTGTGTGTCAGAAGTGTTTCTGTTTGCCAAGGCACTCCATTAATTAAAGATATTGTGTGATCTTAGACCCAGTCAGTAATTCCACCTTTAACATTCATCATGAGCCAAAAATGGAAAGAAACCAATGAATTGTGACTTAAAACATCTCAGTAATACATCTGACATATCCAGCAGGTGAACAAAGAAAGGGCTTTGACAGCATGGAGTGCTAAACAAATACACAGTAATAGAGATAACCATCTCCCCCAGAGGGCCTGGGGCCCCAATGACAGCCTCGCTCTTTTTCGAGAAATAGTAGGGCAACACCCAAGAACACTACCTATTGCCATTTCCAGTAACAAAAGCCTCCAAACACTCCAAGCTTCTTGTTATTTTTCGTTTACAATAAACTTTCCATCACTTAGAATATAGATACTGCTAAACCAACAGACATATCTTAAGTGTATGGTCCATGGGGACAATTTTCTTAGGCCTAAGAAAGGTTTTGTTAAGCTTCATTACAAATGATAAAAAAAAAAAAAAAACATGAATACAGGAGGGATATCAGCTTCACTCTAGGGCTTTCTCAGCCTGTATTTATCTGTTTGTAATTCTTTCTCATGAAGTCACTGTATTTGGGTCTGATCTTTTCTTGTTTCCCCAATCCACCCTCCTCCCATCCAAAACCAGTCCAATACCATATTGATTTGTTTTTCATACTTACATGTGAGCACAATCATAGGTTATAAAGAAAATCTGACTAAATAAGTCAATATCAGATCCATAGCCATCTATTGGTACATAAGAAATAGTCACTCTCCAATGTTTATTCTTCAGTGCAAAAAGTTTATTCACTATTGAAGAGGGATTGGCAGGTCACATTCAAGTTTAGAAATGTGAATTCAATTACCTGAGGCCACTTAAGTGAATTTCCACTTAAATTTGGTGTCAGCTCAGAAGTTCTAAGTCATTTCTGACTAGTTTTTGATCTGATGGAAACATTTAATCAATTATCAAAGAAATTAAATTATTGACCAGCCTATTAAAGTTTAAGGATATGTACAGAGTGGCATTTCTAAGGGTGAATCCAAGGGGGTATATTTGTGTAAAATAAACAATTTTTTTACTTCTGTGCCTCTTCTTTTAGGCTCTGAACACCATGAAGGCAGAAACTGCCTTTCATCTCAGTGGCCCTCATGGCAGAGTGGGTGACACATATTAGGATCAAAAGTAATGCTGTTCAACTAAGGACTGTAAATTCAAGGTCTATGTCCTGAAGTTCTTATATTTGAATAGAGAAAATTGGGTACACATGCAAACTGCAATAATATAAGGCAGTTGATTAAAAGTATCTTATGCCTAGAACACATTAAATGCAGTAAAAATACACGAGATGAGGAATCACTTTAGGAGGGGGTAATATGCAAAGAAAGTCACAGAGAAATAGAATTGGGTCAGATTTCTAAAGATGAGTGAATATGGTTGTAAGAGATGAATATTCTAAATACTGGGGATTCTAGGAGCAAATGCAGGTAGGTAGGAAAATCCAGTGCATATTCATGAGATGAGAAATATTCCAGATGCAATTAGACATAATGTTGGGCACATGGAAAAGAAAAAACTACAAAAGTATCTGAAAGGCAGATTTTAGAGGTCCCTCATACCAGGTTAGGAATTTGGACACTACTGTATTAAGTAGTCAATTTGGTAGAATTTTACTCAAGAGTCACTAAAGATTTGTGAGTAGATTGACATAAATTACAGTAACTACTTGTGAGAGATATCAACAGAACTGAAAGTTATATCTAAAAGTTAGAGAGAAAAAAATACAGGAAACCTCAGATGAATCTACATAGGGAACCACATGAGTTACATACACGGAGTGATCAAACATGGAGATAATCAATCCAAATAGAAGAAAAACTCAGGTACAATCAAAACCACCTATGCATCAGAGCGAGTGACACGGTAATAAATAAGAATGAGCATCCTCTAAAAATGCTAATGTGAGTAACCACAAGAATTCAAAACAAAAACCACTATGAGATATTCAATATTTTGTCAGACACATGAAGGCGATCAGATCAAGTCTAAATTTTATGTCCAAAGTGAAACTTAAGCATGCAGGCATCGCAAGTTGAAATACACACTAAAGGAAGATGAGTGTGATGACAGGTGAACCCCAGCTCCACCACTCGGGGACCTGAGGCTACCCACTTAGCTTCTCTGACCCTCCATATTAGCAAAATAATGATTACAATAACAGGCATCTACAGAGTTGGTGTATCAAATGAGAAAATTCAAGTGGAAAGAACCCTGCGAATTGAAAAGGCCAAGCTTAGTTCTTCTCAGAAGCTGATGTGTCCTTAGAAATCACCAAGGAGCTTTCTTTCTTTCTTTCTTTTTTTTTTTTTAATCATTTGGCTGTGCAGCACAGCATGTGGGATCTTAGTTCCCCAACCAGGGATCGAACCTGTGCTTGTTGACAGTACGGAGTCTTAACCACTGGACCCTGAGGGAAATCCCACTAGGGAGCTTGTTTAAATGTACATTCCCAGTGCCACTGCCACAGAGACTTGGGTAAGCAGGATGGCAATAGGGTTCTGGGGTTTTCTTTTTTTAAAAAAAATTGTGGTTTAAAAAACAACATAAAATTGACCATCTTCACTGATTTTTTAAGTGTACAGTTCGGTAGTGCTAAGTATATTCACTTTGTTGTACAACAGATTTACAGAGCTTGATCCCCAGCTCTCTGCTTCCCTTCCCCCCAAGCCCCTGACAACCTCCTTTCTATTTTCTCTTTTTATAAATTCGGCTTCTTTCCATACCTCATACAAGTGCAATCATATAACATTTCTTTTTTTGTGACTGGCTTATTTCATTTAGTCTAACATCCTTAAGGTCCATCCAGGTTACAGGATGGATCAGAATTCCCTTCATTTCTTAAAGCTGAGTAATATTCTATTGTATATATATCAAAATCACATTTTTATTTATCCATTCATTGGTTGATGGACAAATGGATTGCTTCCACCTCTTGGATATTATGAATAATGCTTCTATGTACATAGATGTGTAATATTAATATTTCATGATCTGTCCATTATTTTGAATGTATACAAGTAGTGTTTCCAGATTACGCAACAGTTTTTTTGTTTGTTTGTTTTTTTAGGAACCACAATACTAATTTCTACAGCAGCTGTACCATTTTACATTCCCACCAGCAGTGCACCAGGGTTCCAATTTCTCCATATCCTTAACAAGACTTATTTTCTGACTTTTTTTTTTTTTTAAATAGCAGCCATCCCAATGGATGTGAGGTGGTATCTCTTTGTGGTTTTATTTGCATTTCTCTAATTCTCTCTCTAAAGGGATCTGCACTTTTAATATGTTTGCCATTGGTTCCAATGGAGAATCACATTTTGAGAAAATCTGCTCAAGATAAACAATGGTTACTGTTTTTCAATGAGTATGAGGGCCATGAAGGTGACCATTGCTTTTTCAGCACAGATACTAGAGAAAATCCAAGACTATCCTTCTAAACTACATTATAATTGCACTAAGAACTTATTTCCTAAATTCATCTAACAATGGATGCTGACTTTTTGCAATTACTTTCTTGTTACAAGCCACTGGCGTGATGCAAGTGCAAGTTCAAATCACCCATGACTGACATTCATCACTGCCCATTCAACTAACTGGTAAAGACAGGTATGTATATAAAGAGCATCTTGAAGAATATGATTTTTATTCATGAAATGTTATTTATACTACCCATATTTTCCAACAAAGAGAACATTTCTCCACTCATCTCTTTTCTTTTGGCCACAACCACTATTTTTAGCTCACCAGCATCCTGACCCACCCCCAATTAATTTTCTGCATAATTTGTATGTGCATTCATTTTATCATTGGAGTGGGAGTACCAGTCCAATCCATGATATACTCTATACTACATACACCAAGAGATTTTTCTCCCTTTGGGTATAAAATAACTTGATCTTTGCACAAAAGTTCATGGGAATAACCAAACAAAATTGGGAGGGGGGTTATCTTGGAAGTTGAAGAACAGTAAGAATCTTCACTAAAAGCTACATTTGGAAAATAATTATCAAGAACTTAGTATGTACCAATTACTCATAGATTCAAAGACCAGAATATTCTAGTCACCACTTCCTGTAAAAAGAATCCTTTTGATCTAAAGTATTTTCAAGACTGAAGTCACAGCCAGAGCTACAACTAAATTGAAAGACTAACTTATTCATTATTTCTTTGAGTATTTTCTAAGCCTATATTGTGTTCCAGGCACTGTGATAGATGCCAGAGATAGAATAACATTTCCGTTCTAAAGAATGGTGTTTCATCATTGAAGAATCATGCTTGACCTAATAAGGGGCATCTATTTTCCAGTCTAAGTGTTGCTAGATCAAGCTTATTTAGCTTAACCCAAACAATAGACCACACTCTTGCCTTCTTAATCTTTGCCCACCTATACACATCTCTTTGTTCTGTCTTGCTCACACAGACCTCCCTATTTGCCCTTAGTGGTAATATCCCTATGTTTACTTCAGTTCAGTTCAGTCACTCAGTCGTGTCCTACTCTTTGTGACCCCATGCATCTCAGCACACCAGGCCTCCCTGTCCATCACCAACTCCTGGAGTTCACTCAGACTTACGTCCATCGAGTCAGTGATGCCATCCAGCCATCTCATCCTCTGTTGTCCCCCTCTCCTCCTGCCCCCAATCCCTCCCAGCATCAGAGTCTTTTCCAATGAGTCAACTCTTCGCATGAGGTGGCCAAGTACTGGAGTTTCAGCTTTAGCATCATTCCTTCCAAAGATATCCCAGGGCTGATCTCATTCAGAATGGCCTGGTTGGATCTCCTTGCAGTCCAAGGGACTCTCAAGAGTCTTCTCCAACACCACAGTTCAAAAGCGTCAATTCTTCGGTGCTCAGCCTTCTTCACAGTCCAACTCTCACACCCATACATGACCACAGGAAAAACCATAGCCTTGACTAGACGGACCTTTGTTGGCAAAGTAATGTCTCTGCTTTTGAATATGCTATCTAGGTTGGTCATAACTTTCCTTCCAAGGAGTAAGCGTCTTTCAATTTCATGGCTGAAGTCACCATCTGCTGATCTTCAATTATTAATTTTTTTTTCTTTCCATAGGATTAAAACCTATTGCATAAAAAAAAATAAGCTCATAATACATTAAGGCAGTCTATCACATCTAAGTTAAAATAGTACAAGAAGTGCTTGACTTCAAGGATAGAAATATGAAAAACAATATAAACTATCTTATGAAGTCAACAAGATCTAGGTAAAAGCCGAAGGAAGTTAATGGAGAAAGTTTCTGGACAAAGACCATTCATCTGTGTTCCCAGACACAGCCCCTTGCCACCACACAAGAAAAGACAGTTCCAAATTTCCAATCAGTGGGAAAGTCCATGCATTAAGAATTTGGCTGTTACCCAAATAGATATTTTCCCAGACAGGTGATCTTAAATTACATTATTTTGCTTTAACATGGTCTGGCAACATAGAATGACATATATGTTTCGCTTTGGAGAAGTATGAGGACGGTCCTTTGGGGGTCAAAGTTCCTGGGGGTAGGGTAGGGAAGAAGTTCAGGCTGCTGGTAACCACGCTGTAAAGAGAATTCTAGGCCTCAGTGTTGTCAGAAGCTCCTCCATAAATCAGTAACTAACCCAACATTAAAAGGCAAGAAATCACTCTGAAATAGGGAAAATTCTTTTTTCCATCTGAAAAGAATACTTCCTCACCAGCCTTCAGCAATTCTTTCCCTGGAATCCCAGCTCTCTAAAAAACCCACCATGGTGGATAGGAATGAAGGCCTAGGAATCATGCCTGTTGATGACATCTTTGGTAATAGAGTTAACCGAGAGCGTGCCAGTTACTGCTATTTCTCCTTAGTTAATACTTGGCACACTAAGGTTTCAGTGAGAAACCAAGATGCATTACCATTTTGTAACAAAAATTAAAAAATCAGGGAGCTAAGAAATGTATTCAAATCTCACATTCATTCACTGCTGTGTCTGGAAAAGCACATGACTAATGACTCTGTGTTTTCAGCTGAAGTATAATCTCATTCATAATTGAAAAAGAAACCCACATAGCTACCAATAAGTTCTGGTAGTCTATGCAATTTTAGGCCCAGAGAAGCTGGGGTATCTGAGTGGAAAGAAGGGGGGTACCCACCAAGCATTCTAGAGAAAGGGTTGGCAATCAGAGAATACAGCCTACTAATGGTTGTAAACTAATGGTTTTAAACAGGACATGGCCAGGTAGATCTAGTTACATTGTTAGAGTGTGCTCACCTTTTGTACACGTTCTTACTCTTGGATGAAATTACCCCCCACCCCACCCATTGGATTCACGTATCTGAGGCGTATTCTTGCAAACACAGTCTCTTCCACAAACTATTCCACAAACTGCTCAGTCTTACAGGCCATGTCACCCTACAAAGTATTTCAGATTTGAGTTGCTGTCTGCATATCATTTGACATACAGTATAACATCTTGCTGGTATTTATCTTCTATCCATATATTTCTTCTTTCCAAACTGGACAGTAAGTCACTTAAGTAGTTATCCCCTTTAGAACAGCCTTAAAACGTGGTTGCCCTTCTCTCTCTCTTTCTCTTTTTCTTTTTTTTTGCTATTTTATTATTTATAATTTTTTAAATTTTAATTGGAGGCTATTTATTTTACAATATTGTATTGGTTTTCCCATACATTGCCATGAATCTGCCACGGGTGTACATGTGTTCCTCATCCTGAACCCCCCTCCCACATCCCTTCCCATCCCATCCCTCTGGGTGATCCCAGTGCACCAGCCCCAAGCACCCTGTCTCATGCATCGAACCTGAACTGGTGATCCATTTCATATATGATAAAATACATGTTTCAATCCCAATCTCCCAAATCATCCAACCCTCGCCCTCTCCCACAGAGTCCAAAGGACTGTTCTATACATCTGTGTCTCTTTTGCTGTCTCACATATAGGGGTATCACTACCATCTTTCTAAATTCCATATATATGCTTTTTTTTTTTTTTTGCAAAAGGGTTTTGATAAAATAACTGTATTCGGCATATGTTTACTGTGACCTTCAAAAGCACTTGGAATATCTCGTATCTTTTAGTTTCCTGATTTTCACTAGTTAGTATACTGTATTGGTGTTTTCCTTTATGGCTTACTTCACTCTGTATAATAGGCTCCAGTTTCATCCACTTCATTAGAACTGATTTAAATGTACTCTTTAATGGCTGAGTAATACTCCATTGTGTATATGTACCACAGCTTTCTTATCCATTCATCTGCTGATGGACATCTAAGGTGCTTCCATGTCCTAGCTATCATAAACACTGCTGCGATGAACACTGGGGTACACGTGTCTCTTTCAGTTTTTGTTTCCTCAATGTGTGTGCCCAGCAGTGGGATTGCTGAGTCATATGGCAGTTTTATTTCCAGTTTTTTAAGGAATCTCCACACTGTTCTCTATAGTGGCTGTACTAGTTTGCATTCCCACCAACAGTGTAAGAGGGTTCCCTTTTCTCTGCACTCTCTCCAGCATTTACTGTTTGTAGACTTTTGGATAGCAGCCATTCTGACTGGTGTGAAATGATACCTCGTTGTGGTTTTGATTTGCATTTCTCTGATAATGAGTGATGTTGAGAATCTTTTCATGTCTTTGTTAGCCATCTGTATGTCTTCTTTGGAAAAATGTCTGTTTAGTTCTTTGGCCCATTTTTTGATTGGGTCGTTTATTTTTCTGAAATTGAGCTGCAGGAGTTAGTTGAATATTTTTGAGGTTAATTCTTTGTCAGTTGCTTTGTTTGCTATTCTTTTCTCCCATTCTGAAGGCTGTCTTTTCACCTTGCTTATAGTTTCCTTCGTTGTGCAAAAGCTTTTAAGTTTAATTAGGTCCCATTTGTCTATTTTTTTGCTTTAATTTCCATTACTCTGTGAGTTGGGTCATAGAGGATCCTGCTGTGATTTATGTCGAAGAGTGTTTTGCCTATGTTTTCCTCTGGGAGTTTTATAGTTTCTGGTCTTACGTTTAGATCTTTAATCCATTTTGAGTTTGTGTGTATGGTGTTAGAAAGTGTTCTAGTTTCATTCTTTTACAAGTGGTTGACCAGTTTTCCCAGCACCACTTTTTAAAAAGATTGTCTTTTCTCCATTGTATATTCTTACCTCCTTTGAAAAGATAAGGTGTCCATAGGTGTGTGGATTTATCTCTGGGTTTTCTATTTTGTTCCATTGATTTATATTTCTGTGTTTGTGACAGTACCATACTGTCTTGATGACTGTGGTTTTTTAGTAGAGCCTGAAGTCAGGCAGGTTGATTCCTCCAGTTCCATTCTTCATTCTCAAGATTGCTTTGGCTATTCGAGGTTTTTGTATTTCCATACAAATTGTGAAATTATTTGTTCTAGTTCTGTGAAAAATACCGTTGGTAGCTTGATAGGGATTGCATTGAATCTATGGTTTGCTTTGGGTGAAAGTGCCTTTGGGTGGTAGTGAATTGCCTCCCCTAATCCAACCCTAATCCAGCTTTGGATAGTATACTTATATTCACTGTATTGATTCTTCCGATCCATGAACATGGTATATTTCTCCATCTATTTGTGTCCTCTTTGACTTCTTTCATCAGTGTTTTGTAGTTTTCCATATAGAGGTCTTTTGTTTATTTCAGTAGATTTATTCCTAACTATTTTATTATTTTTGTTGCAATGGTGAATGGAATTGTTTCCTTAATTTCTCTTTCTGTTTTCTCATTGTTAGTGTATAGGAATTCAAGGGATTTCTGTGTGTTAATTTCATATCCTGCAACTTTACTGTATTCATTGATTAGCTCTAGTAATTTTCTGGTGGAGTCTTTAGGGTTTTCTATGTAGAGGATCATTTCATCTGCAAACAGTGAGAGTTTTACTTCTTCTTTTCCAATCTGGATTCCTTTTATTTATTTCTGCTCTGATTGCTGTGGCCATAACTTCCAAAACTATGTTGAATAGTAGTGGTGAGAGTGGACACCCTTGTCTTGTTCCTGACTTTAGGGGAAATGCTTTCAATTTTTCACCATTGAGGATAATGTTTGCTGTGGATTTGTCATATATAGCTTTTATTATGTTGAGGTATGTTCCTTCTATGCCTGCTTTCTGGAGGGTTTTTATCATAAATGGATGTTGAATTTTGTCAAAGGCTTTCTCTGCATCTATTGAGATAATCATATGGCTTTTATCTTTCAATTTGTTAATGTGGTGTATTACATTGATTGATTTGTGGATATTGAAGAATCCTTGCATCCCTGGGATAAAGCCCACTTCGTCATGATGTATGGTCTTTTTAATATGTTGTTGGATTCTGTTTGCTAGAATTTTGTTAAGGAATTTTGCAACTATGTTCATCAGTGTATTGGCCTGTAGTTTTCTTTTTTTGTGGCATCTTTGTCTGGTTTTGGTATTAGGGTGATGGTGGCCTCATAGAATGAGTATGGAAGTTTACCTTCCTATGCAATTTTCTGGAAGAGTTTGAGTAGCATAAGTGCTCGCTCTTCTCTAAATTTTTGGTAGAATTCAGCTTTGAAGCTGTCTGGTCCTGGGCTTTTGTTTGCTGGAAGATCTCTGATTACAGTGTCGATTTCCATGCTTGTGATCGGTCTGTTAAGATTTTCTATTTCTTCCTGGTTCAGTTGTGGAAAGTTGTACTTTTCTAAGAATTAGTCCATTTCCTCCAAGTTGTCCATTTTATTGGCATATAGTTTTGCTAATAGTAGTCTCTTATGATCCTTTGTATTTCTGTGTTGTCTGTTGTGATTTCTCCATTGTCATTTCTAATTTTGTTGATTTGATTCTTCACCCTTTATTTCTTGAGGCTTCTGACTAAAAGTTTGTCAATTTTATTTATCTTCTCAAAGAACCAGCTTTTACCTTTGTTGATTTTTGCTATGGTCTCTTTTGGTTTTTACATTTATTTCTTCACTGATTTTTAAGATTTCTTTCCTTCTCCTAATACTGGGGTTCTTCATTTCTTCCTTTTCTAGTTGCTTTAGATGTAGAGTTCGGTTATTTATTTGACTTTTTTCTTGTTTCTTGAGGTAAACCTGTATTGCTATGAATCTTCCCCTTAGCACTGCTTTTACAGTGTCCCATGGGTTTGGGGATGTTGTGTTTTCATTTTCATTCATTTCTATGCATATTTTGATTTCTTTTTTGATTTCTTCTGTGATTTGTTGGTTATTAAGAAGCATGTTATTCAGCTTCCATATGTTGGAATTTGTAATAGTTTTTCTCCTATAATTGACATCTAATATTACTGCATTGTGGTCAGAAAAGATGCTTGGAATGATTTCAATTTTTCTGAATTTACCAAGGCTAGGTTTATGGCGCAGGGTGTGATCTATCCTGGAGAAGGTTCCGTGTGCACTTGAGCAAAAGGTGAAACTCATTGTTTTGGGGTGAAATGTCCTATAGATATCAATTAGGTCTAACTGTTCTATTGTATCATTTAAAGTTTGTGTTTCCTTGCTAATTTTCTGTTTAGTTGATCTATCCATAGGTGTGAGTGGGGTATTAAAGTCTCCCACTATTATTGTGTTATTGTTAATTTCCCCTTTCATACTTGTTAGCATTTCTCTTACATATTGTGGTGCTCCTATGTTGGGTGCATATATATTTATAATTGTTATATCTTCTTCTTGGATTGATCTTTTGATTATTATGTAGTATCCTTCTTTGTCTCTTTTCAAGGCCATTATTTTAAAGTATATTTTATCTGATATGAGTATTGCTACTCCTGCTTTTCTTTGGTCTTTATTTGCATGGAATATCTTTTTCCAGCCCTTCACTTTCAGTCTGTATGTGTCTCGTAGTCAGCATATATACGGGTCTTGGTTTTGTATCCATTCAGCCAGTCTTTGTCTTTTGGTTGAGACATTCAACACATTTACATTTAAGGTAATTATTGATAAGTATGATCCCGTTGCCATTTACTTTGTTGGTTTGGGTTTAAGTTTATACCCCCTTTCAGTGTTTCCTGTCTAGAGAAGATCCTTTAGCATTTGTTGAAAAGCTGGTTTGGTGGTACTGAATTCTCTCAGGTTTTGCTTGTCTGTAAAGCTTTTGATTTCTCCTTCATATTTGAATGAGATCCTTGCTGGGTACAGTAATCTGGGTTGTAGGTTTTTCTCTTTCATCACTTTAAGTATGTCCTGCCATTCCCTTCTGGCCTGAAGAGTTTCTATTGAAAGATCAGCTGTTATCCTTATTGGAATCCCCTTGTGTGTTATTTGTTGTTTTTCCCTTGCTGCTTTTAATATTTGTTCTTCGTGTTTGATCTTTGTTAATTTGATTAATATGTGTCTTGGCATGTTTCGCCTTTGGTTTATCCTGTTTGGACTCTCTGGGTTTCTTGGACTTGGGTGATTATTTCCTTCCCCATTTTAGGGAAGTTTTCAACTATTATCTCCTCGAGTATTTTCTCATGGCCTTTCTTTTTGTCTTCTTCTTCTGGGACTCCTATGATTCGAATGTTAAGGCATTTAACATTGTCCCAGAAGTCTCTGAAGTTGTCCTCATTTCTTTTAATTTTTTTTCTTTTTTCCTCTCTTCTTCATTTATTTCTACCATTCTATCTTCTACCTCACTTATCCTATCTTCTGCCTCCGTTATTCTACTGTTGGTTCCTTCCAGAGTGTTTTTGATCTCATTTATTGCATTATTCATTATATATTGACTCTTTTTTATTTCTTCTAGGTCCTTGTTAAACATTTCTTGCATCTTCTCAATCCTTGTCTTCAGGCTATTTATCTGTTTCTCCATTTTGTTTTCAAGATTTTGGATCATTTTCACTATCATTATTCTGAATTTTTTTCAGGTAGATTCCCTATCTCTTCCTCTTTTGTTTGGTTTGGTGGGCATTTATCCTGTTCCTTTACCTGCTGAGTATTTCTTTGCCTTTTCATCTTGTTTATATTGCTGTGTTTGGGGTGGCCTTTCTATACTCTGGCAGTTTGTGGTTCCTCTTTATTGTGGAGGTTCCTCACTGTGGGTGGGGTTGGATGGGTGGCTTGTCAAGGTTTCCTGGTTAGGCAAGCTTGTCTCGGTGTTCTGGTGGGTGGAGCTGGATTTCTTGTCTCTGGAGTGCTATGAAGTGTCCAGTAGAGAATTTTTAGATATCAGTGGGTGTGACTTTGGGCAGCCTGTATACTGAATCTCAGGGCTATGTTCCTGTGTTGCTGAAGAATTTGTGTGGTATGTCTTGCTCTGGAACTTGTTGGCCCTTGGGTGGTGCTTGGTTTCAGTATAGGTATGGAGGCTTTAGGATGAGCTATTAATGATTAATGTTCCCTGGAGTCAGGAGTTCTCTTGTATTCTCAGGTTTTGGACTTAAGCCTCCTGCCTCTGGTTTTCAGTCTTATTCATACAGTAGCCTCAAGACTTCTCCATCTATACAGCACCGATGATAAAACATCTAGGTTAATGATGAAAAGTTTCTCCACAGTGAGGGACACCCAGAGAGGTTCAATAAGTTACATGGAGAAGAGAAAAGGGAGGAGGGAGATAGAGGTGACCAAGAGGAGAAGAGCTGGAATCAAAAGGGGAGAGAGCAAGCTAGCCAGTAATCAATTCCCTCTATGCTCTCCACAGTCTTGATCCCTCAGAGATGTTCACAGAATTACACAGAGAAGAGAAGAGGGAGGAAGGAGATACAGGTGACCAGGAGGAGAAAAGAGGGAATCAAAAGGAGAGAGACAGATCCAGCCAGTAATCAGTTCCCTAAGTGTTCTCCACAGCCCAGAACACACAAAGACATTCACAGAGTTGGGTAGAAAAGAGAAGGGGGAGTAAGGAGATAGAGATGACCTGGTGGAGAAAAAGGAGAGTCCAAAGGTGGAGAGAGCATTCAAGCCAGTAATCACATTCCCAAGTTAAAATGGATACTGAAGTTTGGGTTCTTAAAGGTACAAAATTGGTAACAAATACCAAAAAGCAAAGATTAAACATCTAGAGTAGAGGTTAGACTCTCAAAAATACAATATTAAAAAAAAATAAAGTCACAAAAATTATAAAGTATATATATGAAGTTTGCTTTAAAAAATAGGGTCTTTTTTTCCAAGGTAATAGTAGGTTATAAAAATGAAAATTAAAGGAGTAATAGAGGACTTAAAAATAGAAAAAATTTAAAAACTGATAATAGTGAAAATATATCTAGGAATTTCTCTGGAGCTGTTGTGGACAGTGGGATCAGTTCAATTTCAGATAGTTCCTTGATCCGGCTTATACTTCTCAAGATCTATAGGCCCCTTCCAATGTAGTGTGTGCTAACTACAGGGTTTTAATCTGTTGTACCTGTCACTTCCAAAGCTGTTCCCTCTGTTTATTTTAGCTTCTTCTGTTTGGTGGTCTCTTCAGTGTCTAGTTTCCGCCCTGACACAAGGTGGCGATGTTGGTCACTTATTTAGGCTCACTTGTTCAGCCATGCTGTGGGGAGGGAGGAACACTGCAAACAAATATCTCCCGCATTTGTGTGGGAGTGCTTGCAGTGTTTCAAACACACTGGGTTTGCCCCCACTCATAGCATGTGTGCTTTCATGGTGTACACTTGTCAGGCTCTAGGTTGCTCTGCTGGGAACTGTCTGAGGCAGGCCCTGGGTTGCGTGCATTTCCCAGGACTAAGCCACTCAGGTTCAGGTTCTCAGGTACTCCACAAAGGCACAGACTTGGTTGGGCCTACGTTTTGTGCCCTTCCCAGGTCCGAGCAGCTCAGGTGACCAGGTGCTTGAGGAGCGCAGTCATCCCCAGGTGGGCGGTGCGTCTTATCGCCTCCCCAGTCCCAGCCACTCGGTTTTCTGGGTGTACAATAGGCGTGCCTTCTCAGGTGTGCCCTGTGTCTCTTCTGGGGAGCTGATCTCTGTCTGCGACCCTCCTGGTGGATGTCAACCTTCCAGAATCCCAAGAAGTCTTGGTTAGCAATGAAGCCTGCTTTCAGTTTGGTAGAGGATGCCTCTCTGAGGTTGCAATTGCCCCTTTCTGGCTCTGGCTGCCCCACCCCCATCCCCCACCCGCTTATCTCTGGTGGGGGATGGGCCGGTCCTCAGCTGGCTAGCTCTCCTCTGGTATTTGCTCAGTCCTTTGTTCTGTGAGGGGGCCTGGCAGTGTCTTAGGTTAGGGCTTTTTGTGGGATAGTTCTCTCTCTCTCTCTCTCTTTTTTTCTCTCTGTCTCTCTCTGGCTGTCCAACAGTTTGGGTTGCTATCTCATGTTAGTTCCCTCAGATTGCCCTCAGGGCATTCGGGCCCGGTCCTTACCCTAAGCAATGCATCCCACGCCTCCCTGTTCAGCCTCCACTTGCTGGTGGCGGCTGCGAGCCCTGGGAGTTGCCGTTAGGCACATAACCTGTGGGGTTTAATTATTTGTTTATTTATTTTTCCTCCAAGTTATGTTGCCCTCTGAGATTCCAAGACTTCCCACAGACCCACCGGTGAGAATGTTTCCTGGTGTTTGGAAACTTCTCTTTTAAGACTTCTTCCCGGGATGGATCTCTGTCCCTACCTCTTTTGTCTCTCTTTTTTTCTTTTATATTTTGTCCTACCTCCTTTGAAGACAATGGGCTGCCTTTCTGGGTGCTGATGTCCTCTGCCAACATTCAGAAGTTGTTTTGTGGAATTTTCTCAGCGTTCAAATGTTCTTTCGATGAATTTGTGGGGGAGAAAGTGGTCTCCCCATCCTATTCCTCTGCCTTCTTAGGACTGCCTCCTCTGCCCTTCTTTTATTAAGCACCTCAAGTGACATGGAATTTAGTACCACCTCACAGAATAATCCTTAAAGGACAGCTATAATCATTAACCCCATCACCACCACCACCACACACACACACTCTACCTTACATCCAGCATCTTCCAACCTTCCATTGAAGATCCAAAAATTGGCTAAATGTGTCTCTCCATGCACAAAAACAAGCCTGATGCTTCAATTCGTTTGTTCATATATTCATAAGTGTATCCATTCAGCCAGTATTTACTTAACGGTAACACTGTCTGGGATTATAGTATGCACAGAGGATAAAGCAGTAAGAGAGAGAGACATGTTCCTTTCCACAAAGGACTCATAAAATATGAGATAAACATTGGACTGTAATTATGCAAATAAGTATTCAATAGCTGTATTACTTTTCAATGCTATGTAACAAATTACCACAAACTCAGAGGCTTAAAACAGCACACACTTATTTCACAATTTCTATGGATCAGGAGTCTGGACAAAGCTCCCAGGCCCTCTGCTGAAGGTCTCTCACAAGGTCACAAGCAAGGTGCTGACCAGGGCTGGGATCTCATCTAAAAGCTCCAGGGAGGAAGGATCTACTTTCAAGGTCCCTCTGGTTGCTGACGAAATTAATTTCTTTTGCACCTGGCCATAGGATTCATGGTAGCTTGGTTCCTCAAAGCCAAAAACACAAAGAGACTCTATCAAGACAGGCTGGATTATGCGATCATGGACATGTAGTCAGAGACAAACCATCTCCTTTTCTATATTCTATTGGTAAGAAGCAAATCATAAGCCACGCCCATATTCAAGGAGAGAATAATATTTGAAAGTCTGATCACCAGGAGGTGGGGAGCATGGGGACCACCATAGAATTCTGCTCACTATAGTAGCAAACTGGAAGAGTGTTATGAAGGAAAAGCTCAAAGTGCTATGAAAGTAAATAACCTACACTAGTCATTAATTTTTTGAGTGTGTTGTCTGTCTCATCTCAACCAAATCACAAAACTAACACAAGCAGCGCACAAGGTAGGACTCATGTCTTATATATTTGTTTCTATTTCAACATACCTAGCACAGAACTGCACATGGGTGTTTGATAATCACTGATTTAACTTGAAACAAAACATATCAAATGTTCCTCTACATGCCATCCAGATTAAAATCATACAACAGACCCTCACAGTCTGTTGGCATTCAAAGACTTAATGTTGGTTTTATTGTTTAATCGCAAAGGCATGTCTGATTCTGCGACCCCATGGACTGCAACACGCCAGACTTTCCTGTCCTTCACTATCTCCCAGAGTTTTCTCAATCTCATGTCTATTGAGTTGGTGATGCCATCCGACTATCTCATCCTCTGTTGTCCCCTTCTCCTCCTACTCTCAATCTTTCCCAGCATCAGGGTCTTTTCCAATGAGACAGCTCTTCACATCAGGTGGACAAAGTATTGGAAGTTCAGCTTCAGCATCAGTCCTTCCAATGAATATTCAGTGTTGATTTCCTTTAGGATTGGCTGGTTTGATATCCTTGAAATCCAGGGGATTCTCAGGAGTCTTCTCCAGTACCGCAGTTCAAAGGCATCAATTCTTCAGCACTCAACCCCCTTTATGGTTCAACTCTCATATTCATACACGACTACTGGAAAAAACATAGCTTTGACTCTATGGACCTTTGTCAGCAATGTGATGTCTCTGCTTTTTAATATGCTGTCTAGGTTTGTCATAGCTTTTCTTCCAAGGAGCAAGTGTCTTTAGTGACCCAAGAATCTTTCAGAAGTATACGTGTATTAGCATGAGCTACAAAAAAGCATATCCCTTTGCCCAGCCCAGCATCCGACTGTAGGGGAAGCTTTGTTGCTTTCCATTCCTCAACATATGAAGTGATAATGCAACTAAAGCTATAACTGCCCTCTCAGACAAGGCCTCCCAAGGACATACATGGTCCAGGAAGTCCTGACATAATCTCTGGTGTTGAGAAATGCAGCCTTGAGGAGGTGGCATATAAGTCTGGACAGTGGAACTAACCAGGCAGATGAGACTGTCAGGTAATAAAAAGGAAAGCACTTCAAAAACAAGGAAATAGGAAACCAACAGGTATGAAGGCCTATGAAGAGAATATCCCTAATGAAGAAAGTGACGAGAGGCATGGCCTGAGAGGTAGGTCAGCCCCAAGTTAGGGATCCACGGCCAAGTTGAGGACAGCCACATCTTTATTTCCACCACATCATCAGCAATGGCAAGGCTCACGCAAGTCGTCTCTTCAGGGTGCTGCTGCTGCTGCCGCTGCTAAGTCGCTTCAGTCGTGTCCGACTCTGTGCGACCCCATAGATGGCAGCCCACCAGGCTCCCCCATCCCTGGGATTCTCCAGGCAAGAACACTGGAGTGGGGTGCCATTTCCTTCTCCAACTCTTCAGGGTAACACATAAAAATTGAAAGTTGTGGGACTTAAAAAAGGACCAGAAGGAAAATTTTCTGAAGTATTAAAATTGCCCCCCAAGCAGCCTAGCACATGGAAACCAATTCTAAGCCTTCTTTTTGGGAGCACTGAGGCATGGCCCAAATCAGTAAAGATATGCTGCTGCTGCTGCTGCTGCTGCTGCTAAGTTGCTTCAGTCTTGTCCAACTCTGTGCGACCCATAGATGGCAGCCCACCAGGCTCCACCGTCCCTGGGATTCTCCAGGCAAGAACACTGGAGTGAGTTGCCATTTCCTCCTCCAATGCATGAAAGTGAAAAGTGAAAGTGAAGTCACTCAGTGAGTGTCTGATTCTTCATGATCCCATGGACTGTAGCCTGCCAGGATCCTCCATCCATGGGATTTTCCAGGTAAGAGTACTGGAGTGGGTTGCCATTGTAAAGAACTGAGAAGGTGCCAAAGGAAGTAATGAAGTAGAGAGTCCCTGGAGCACCATTGGAAAACTGCACACCAAATGCATTCCACAGGAGTCGATGTTGGCAAGACAAGCAACATTATGCGGCCCTTCTGGTGCTTGTAAGGACTCAAATTCCTGGTATGCCCTTATGTAGGATAATAAGACTTTCATGAACTCGAGCTCACAGGCTGATGCTTGGTATTATGACCTGTTACCATGACATTGTAAATAACTAGGAAGGCTGATCTTCAGCTGAGCCCAGAGCACCAAGGGAGGAAGAGCACAGGCTCTGAGTCTGCTAGAGCAGCTGAATCAACTCTAGTGAGCAATGTCACAATCCTTACAGCTGAGGCTCTGTGAACAGATGATTGGCTGGTGTTCTGTTAACTCAAAGAAATTGAGTGAGAATCTCATTTATTTTCTAGTGCACCACAACAAGATCTGAGGAGTCTCCACTTCTCAACTGCCCAGACACTGGAATATGCTCTCAAATGTTCTTAGAGAATTGTGAACCCTCAGAGAGCAACTATCTATCATGGAGAATTTAAGAAGAGGTCTCAAAAGCAGAATCTGGCTTCAATGATATCATGAAATATCCTCTAGTTCTTAAGATCATACAAAAATAAAAAATCAGTATATTTCCACAAGGCAACCAAAGCCGATGCTCTGTGATAACCTGAAGGGATGGAATGGTGAGGGAGGTGGGAGGGGGTGTAGGATGGAGGGGACAAATGAATGCCTATGGCCAGTTCATGATATATGGCAAAAACCATTACAATATTGTAAAGTAATTATCCTCCAATTAAAATAAATAAATTTTTTTTTAATCAGTGTATTTCAAGGTGGCTATACATTCAGGAGAGCCAGTGCTCCCACAAGGTTTCCTGGCCATTATACAGGAATTTTTTTTAAAAAAAGACTTTGAAAAGAGTATGAAGCAATGACCAAATAATATGAAGACTTTAAAAATGAAAGATTCTTTCAATTGTTTTAAACAAACCTTTCTGACTTGAAATAATCCAAGCATCAGCTTCAGACCCAAAGGTGACACACTTTAGACCCAAAGGTAGAAAGGAAGAGATACTGGCCAGCAGCCTAATTAAGAAACCAAGGGCAATAGTATTCACTTAATGAGAGGTCACTTGATCCAATCTCCTAACCAGAGATAGTATGAGCAGAGAAGAGCCCAGGGAGATCATAAAACATGTTAACACTGGAATAAATAATTAGAAAATTCCTAGGACCCTCTAGGGTCCAACTTCAAGGTTATGTCCAAGGAGAATCAGCCCTTTCCATCTGCATTCCGTACTTCCTCAAACAAAGATAAGCAGAGAATAAAAGGCAACTGAATCCCCAGTTAGGACAGAGGAGAGTGGAAACAAGGCCCATTACTGGCTGCAGATAAAAGACAAAGGGGCACACGAGGGCTTTGTGATAGATTCGCCAGGAAAATGAGGATCTTTTGGTTTATAATTCAACATCCCGACTCTGATTACATCCACTCAGCCCAACACAGGAAAGTACATTGGGATTAATTATAAGGTTGTTCTGTTTGTAATAACATAGCAAAAATTTTAAAAAACTGAATGAGCCTGGTTATGGTCAGAGGCAAACAGCCATCATTTCCAACCACTGCTTGCATTAAAATGTAAATGAGATAGTATGTTTATAGTATTGAAAGAAAGCCTGACTAGTTTCTCTAAGAGTTTTCAGAATGAAACAAGTTCACATGTAACCTAATTTCTTCATCCACTCAGGACTGCCCGCTTTGAGGCAGGGGGACGGGGAGTAGGTAGTAGTTCCTTACTGAAGACCATGGCTCACCAGTGAGGAATCCTTTTTCCTCTTTTTGTCATGCATGCTTTTCCTAATACAGCTTGTTTCTTCTATTGCTTCCCCACAACAACACAAAGCCCTGACTGTCTACATAGGAAAGAAGTAAAAGGACCTTCCCAAAGTCACGTGGCTTGTAAGCATCAAGATGGGCAGTAAAAGCATCTCCAGAATCAAGGTCTCTACAAGTAAACATAATCCCCTGAAATGAGTGGACAAGCATGAACACACGAACATGCAGGCACACACACACAAACACACACATATACATCTGGGTTCCCTCAAGTCAAAGTAAGCTTTGCTGGTTAGCAAAAAAAAGAAAAGAAATAAATGTCAGTAGGTCATTTTAAGATGTTCAAGATGAAGAATGTAGGAAGAGTGACATTCACAAACAAAAGTGGTACTGTAGAGAGTAAAGCCCCTCCCCCATGTAAACAATGGCAGAAACATTCAATGGACCATCAGGAACCTGTCAGTGGAGCCTTGGTGTTTTTCTCTGAACTTCAAAGCACTTTAGGACAGAGGTTCCTCAAGTGGTATTCCCAGGGGTCCTCCACAGACTCAAAGTTGGTCCATGAAGGAAGAAAGCAGTGCGTCACACATCCCCCATGACATCAAGAGACACGATAGGATGTGGAGCCCCAGGTCTGAGAGGGCAGTGATCTGCCCACTGACCAGACTATGAAAAATTCAAGAGTCAGGACAAGGACACACATGACAGAAAAAGCTTCAGGGGGAACTACACAGCCTCAGATGAAAACGGAACAGTAAGAACCGTGTTTTCCTGAGCATGGGAAAGCTGAGCGCATGGAAAAGAATGAGCAGAAGGGGAGGTGGACCTCTGGGGAAAGAGGGCTGTGAGTGCCATCTCTGACATGATCCAACTCTCTGGAGTCAAGGGCTAGGAGGGTGAAGGGGAGAGACCATCTGCTCCACCCTCAAAACATCTGTTATGAAATAAGACTGATGGCATGTGTCATGTCAGGAGGGTCTTGTGAAAGAAACTGCTGAGCCGTACATGATCTGAGCTAATGGAGAAGTCCCCAAGGTTTGGAGACCTAGATTCTAATCCCAATTCAACTGCCAATTTACTGTGGAACACTGGGAAACTGCTTAACCCTATTCTGTCTCAAGTTCTCCACTGGCAGTGGGTACAAAAATACATACTCCCAGGGGTGCTCCCAAATCACATCCGTGTATTCTTGACAGGTACGATGTAACCACAAAGTCCTAAGGCTCTTCCTGCCTTTGCAGTTCAAAGGGGTCCCCCCACTTCAGCCCCAAGAAGTGAAAAAAGTGAAAGTGAAGTCTCTCAGTCATGTCCGACTCTTTGCGACTCATGCACTGTAGCCCACCAGGCTCCTCTGTCCATGGGACTCTCCAGGCAAGAATCCGGGAGTGGGTTGCCATTTCCTTCTCCAGGTCAGCTCCAAGAAAAGAAACATAAATTCTTTCACTCTCTGTCAACTCTCAAAGAAAAATACAAAAGATCAGTCTTCCATCAAAAGAAAGTATTTTAAGGAACTAAGAGAAATTCATATACATAATACACATTTATCCTATATTGGGAAGGACACTCTCCATTCCATCATACCTACGATCACATATTCCCTAATAAAATAAGGAGACACAGTCCATGCTGTAGGTTATACTTTAAACAGTCGTCCAGTTTTTCAGCCATAAATGACCTTGAAAAGAGTAAAGAATGACCATCACTTTCCCCTGAATTCTTCATGCTAACAGGTTTTGCTCCACTGAGATTAGATGCATTTTTTTTTTTATAAATGAGTTCATAAAAAATAAAGTCAAATGAATTGACTGAATACTTATTTGGTATTTTCAGTTCCAGGCAGACAACCCTAGAGGAGCTGGCAGTCTCATGAAAGGAAAACTGCTCATCAGTATCATTTCTAAAACAGAGAAAGAAATTAAAGGCACATTAATTTGTTCTACATCTTGCCTCTGAGTAGCCATAAATATCCACTTATCAATATGAAAAAGATAAATTTATCTAAAGCAAAGGATCATTTATCTACCAATGGCTAGTATCTCATGAGGCAGGAGGTAGGGACAGGGAAAGAATCTTGAGGAAGACCTGGGATTTTGTTTGTTTTGATTATAACTAGGAAATTAGTCAAGAAGGTCCCCTTGACAGAGTAGCTCTCAAATTTAGAGGTCACAGTGTGGCTAAAAAATTTTAAGTGCAAGTATGTGAGTAACAACACATTCAACTAAGATCATTTTAGTGTGAATTACTCTACTGGATGGCTTCATCACCAAAGTAGAACCTGGTTGGCAAGGGTGGGTGGGGGCTTGATTTGAGCACATTGAACCTACAAGTAAGCCTGGGCATGCGCTGAAAGGGTGAGGGTGAGGATGCCTTTAGAGAGCTGGCTCTGAGAGACCCCTCAGACATAGCTTCACTTCTTTGTCATTTTGAGAAGCTTGGTAAAGTGATGGTATCCTTGGAGTTACAATGGAAGAAGGTAGAATTCCACAGGGGAGCTTTACTCCAGATACACTTGCATTAAATAGGATTAGATGACCCTCAGTTCAGTTCAGTCGCTCAGTCGTGTCCGACTCTTTGTGACCCCATGAATCACAGCACGCCAGGCCTCCCTGTCCATCACCAACTCCCGGAGTTCACTCAGACTCATGTCCATCGAGTCAGTGATGCCATCCAGCCATCTCATCCTCTGTCGTCCCCTTTTCCTCCTGCCCCCAATCCCTCCCAGCATCAGAGTCTTTTCCAATGAGTCAACTCTTCGCATGAGGTGGCCAAAGTACTGGAGTTTCAGCTTTAGCATCATTCCTTCCAAAGAACACCCAGGGCTGATCTCCTTCAGAATGGCCTGGTTGGATCTCCTTGCAGTCCAAGGGACTCTCAAGAGTCTTCTCCAACACCACAGTTCAAAAGCATCAATTCTTCGGTGCTCAGTTTTTTTCACAGTCCAACTCTCGCATCCATATATGACCACTGGAAAAACCATAGCCTTGACTAGACAGACCTTTGTTGGCAAAGTAATGTCTCTGCTTTTCAATATTCTATCTAGGTTGGTCATAACTTTTCTTCCAAGGAGTAAACGTCTTTTAATTTCATGGCTACAGTCACCATCTGCAGTGATTTGGAGCCCAAAAAAATAAAGTCTGACCCTAGTGTTCTTCTAAAGCAGTATTGTCCACTAGAAACTCAGTGTGAGTCACAGAAGTAATCTTAAATATTCTAGTAGCCAGATTTTTAAAAGGAAATAGAAAAAAATAAATTTGTTTTTTCTTTAACTCAGTGGTGGTTGTTCAGTTGCCAAGTTGTGTCCAACTCTTTGTGACCCCATGGACTGCAACACACCAGGCCTCCCTGTCCCTCACCATCTCTTGGAGTTTGCCCAAGTTCATATCCATTGAATCGGTGATATTATCATTTCAAATGTAATGTGTATAAAAATTATTAAGGATACCATTTCCATTCTTTTTTCACACTAAATCTCTGAAACCTGGTGTTTTTTTTTTTTTTTTTTATTGTGAGCTCAGTTGGCCAGTTGTGTCCAGTGCTTTGCAGCTCCATGGACTGAAGCTCACCAAGGCTACTCTGTCCATGGGATTCTCTAGGCAAGAATACCCTGAGGGCATGATGCTAAGAAACCAGAAAGACAAATGCTGCATGCTATCACTTGCATGTGGAATCTAAATAAAAAGTCAAACTCATAAAAACAGAGTGGAAGAATGGTTGTCAGGGGCTGGGGATAGGGAAATAGGGAGAGGTAAGAGGATACAAACTTTAGCTAAAACATAAATAAGGTCTGAGGATCTAATGTAAAACATGGTGACTATAGTTGATAACACTGTGTTTTATAATTGAAAATGTTTTAATTAATTATAATTCAAAGTTCAGTTCCTCATTTGCACTATCCACATTTCAGGGCTCAAATGCCACATACGGGTACTGCATTAGATAGTACAGGTCTTGGGTGTGAGAAATGGCAGTCAAAGTGTTGGTGTATGAGTCATAGGTTCACAGTATCGCTGAGTTAATTTTGCTTTTTCCAGGGGCACAGACTATATTTGTATACATGGCCAGCCACTGAACATGTGTTCACCACAACTCACAAGGTAGTCCTATCAGAGAATAACATGGACCCCCATAACACAAGCCCGACTGCTTGTAGAAACATGCTAACACAAGCTCCTTGAGGGGAAGATCCAGCCTCAATTCAACCAGCAGTTCCTTGCCCAGTGCCTGACACAAAGTAAGCATTTGGCCAATTTTTATTCAATGACTGACTGCTCTCCCGACAGTTGATGAAGATTCCTTTCCATGCTTTAGGGTGTGATCCTTATTCACACTGGGCATCACTCATTTATCCAGTCAACAAACATGAGCTCATGACCACTGTGTATGATAGTCCCTTATGGCGAGCCACTGTCTACTCCCTAGCTCTTAAAAAATAATGTAATTCACGATGAAGACGTAGAGGCGTGAAGGCCAAATAGTGCCACCTTCACCGTTTGGCCCTCAGCCAGCACTGATGGTACATATGGTCATTCCTTGATATCGGCAGGGCCAACTGGTTTCAGGAACCCCAAGGAAAACAAAATCCAAGATGCTCAAGTCCCTTATATAAAATGGTGTAGTATTTGCATATAACCTATGCACATCCTCTAGTCTACTTTCAATAATCTCTAGATTCTTTATAATACCTAATACAATGCAAATGCTATGTAAATACTTGTAAATACAATGTAAATGCTATGTAAGTAGTTGCCAGAGCACAGCGAATTCAAATTTTGCTTTGGGGAACTTTCTGGAATTTTTAAAAAACATATTGTCAATCCACACTTTGTTGAATCCAAGAATTTAGAACCTGCAGATACGAAGGGACAACCAAACTACCTCATGCGTGCCTTGTACAATACTACACACTTCCTATGTGAGTGTAGGGGAGAACATTTATTGTAAGGAAGAATTACATGCACTAGGATGGTACAATTTTTAAAAAACGGAAAAGAATAAGTGTGGATGTGGATGCAGAGGATTTGGAACCCTCAAACATTGCTGGAATGTAAAATGATCCAGCTGCCTTGGAAAACACTGTGGTAGTTCCACAATAAGCTTTTAATAGAGTTACCATGTGACCCCAGAAATTCCACTCCTATGCACACACAGACAATATGGGAAATTACATATATATATAAAATTCCCATAAAAATATATATCATGTAATATGGGAAAATTTGTGGCTGGAATCAGATAATATGGGAAATTACAGGACATGACTGAAGTGACTTAACAACAGCAACATTATATATATATATATATATATGTATATATATATATATATACTATATATGATATATATATATTATATACACTATATATGTTATATATAAATTATTTAATTTCCCATACAGTATGATTCCAGTTACATCAAATATTCACAGTAGGTAAATCCATAGACATAGAAAGCAGATTCGTGGTTACTAGGGACTGAGAAAAGAAAATGGGAAGTGAGCTTCATAGGAATGGGTTTCCTTTTCGGGTGATAAAAGTGTCCTGGAACTAGACAGTGGTGACTATTGTACAACATTGTGAATGTACTATATTCTACACTTTACAAAGGCTAAAATGGTAAATTCTATATTATGTATATTTTATCACATTTTTTTAAATGTCAGAAAAGTATAATGTTCTGTGATGACCTGGAAGGATAGGATAAGGGGAGGGGAGGGAGGTTCAAGAGGGAGGGCATATATATATATATAATTATGGCCGATTTGCATTTTATATGGCAGAAACCAACACAACATTACAAAGCAATTTTCCTCCAATTAAAGAATAAATTTAAACAAAAAGAATAACGAAGGACAATATTTTGTCCAAAATGAGGTGGAATTTTAACCAAAAGGAGGCTGAAACAATTTTTCTTTCCTTCCTTCCTTTTCTTGACTTTTCTTCCTTTTCATCTTTTTTTCTTTCAATGTAGTATAAGGCTAATCAGTATCTCTACAGTTTCTTTGCATTACAGTTTCTAGATGCCATAATCAGGAGTCTTTTTTTGTTTGCTTTATTTAATACAATTGAACCTATCAGTAGAAGTCACATGAGTGTCAACAAACTTTGATTCTAACAGTGCCTGCCTACCCCGTGTCAAGATTTGTACCAGCACTCCGTTAACATTTTCTCTGTTAATGTAGGAGGTGGCTAATTTAAAATTAGAAACAGCAATAATATTGCTTAAGAATGATCTTTCAAGGGAGAAAAGAAACTTAGATGTACCAAAAGTAAAAGGTCAGCAAAATGAATATAATTCAGAAATTCTTGTTTTCATCTTGACAGATGCTTTCATTAATTACTAGAAAGAAAATGTTTTGAGTACCTACTAAGTAGTCCTGCCTATGATGGCAGAAAGATGTAACAGATTTTTCCTGAAGTCAATTTTGAGAAAACCTTAAGAGTCATAGAGTCACTGAGACAAACATAAATTCTAGTCTACAGATGTGAACAACTAAACAGAAAGTGTTTAAACACTGTGGAGGGGCTTGGGGCGGGCAATGACAAGGACATAGATAAGGTCATTCCCTACATTCCCATACATATTTTTTCTGTCTTTCCCTCTATATAACCCACTAAAGTTCCATTGTTACACCATCCTTAGGGTCAGAGCCATGGAACTGCTTGGTAGTAGCAAGTTCATGATTCACCAAATTGTTTCTAGCACCACCAGTAAATGAACACGACTGGACCTGGTCCAAGTGCATTCTGCCAACTTCCATTCTATGACCTCTACAGATGTTTGAAGACCCATATGTCATGTTCTGACTCCGAATCTTCTACTTTCCTATTAGCATGTAATGTAAGATCTTCCAGATAAGAAAAACATTGAGCTGTCTCAAGTCCTGTCTACTGCTCCTGATGCCCAGAACTCTGAGGTGTAATGTTAGAGGTTCAAGCACAAGAAGGACTTTTTTTAAAGCCCCACACATGTGTATTGCTGGAACCTGAACTAAGAAATTACTTAGAATAACAGTAGCTGCAAGTTCTCAGGAAAACCAGGTTGGCCTGAAAAGAGAACAAAAATTACATAAAAGCAAGTGAACCACACCCTCAAAATCTGTTTAGTGATGGAAGCTTCTGGTAAGTTTCTTAGCTCACACTTTTTATTCATCATTTATAAGCTCACTGTGAAAACAAGACAATAAGTCAAATAGAAACAAAAACAGTAAGCAATTGTTGAACAACTTGAATAAGAGTAAAAGTGAATTCAAAAGGGCTAGAAAGAGCAAGGGTTTTGCACCTTGCGGAAAACCTCACAATACCTTCCAGATTTTCATACCCTCTTTCTCCATGCAGAGTGAATGGAAGTACCTATCATTTGCCATGTCAGCTTATCACGTAATGTCTGATCACACCTTCACTTCAGAGCCGCACATTGATACATAAAATTGTCAGCCCCAAATAATATATTCAAAATATGTAAGGTTCAAAAAATCATTGTTAAAAATGCTATAGTGGCACTTGCTGTAGTGGCACTCTAGAGGACATAAAGGGCATTCACAGCCATTGTCTCCCTGGATATTTAACGCAGATAATTTGAAACTTTTTGTCATACAGTCTTCTGATATGTGGATGCCCACACTAACATATCTAAGTAAACATATTCCATATTTCATAGATGCTTTCTATTACTGTCATTAAATTAACTTTCACAGTAGATTTAAAATGCCAATCCTTACAGGAAAGGCAAAATTAAAAACAACAACTCCGAATTGAAAGCCCCATTGGAGGCCATAAAAATCTTTGTTAATGGACTTGGTACTCAATAGCAACAATGGGTAGAGTGGCTCAGTATACTATAGTAAAGTGAAGATAGAGCCCCTTTGGAAAATGAAACAATAGAACCTATGTTTGGGGGACACAATTTTCATGCCAGCAGTTAGCTTCTTTACACTTTTTAAAAATGAAAAATCTTTACTCCCATGTGCAGTGCACCTGGCTAGCTAGCTAACTTCTGGCTGTGATAGTAAGTCCACCTAATGGCACCTGTATAAACAGAACCCTGGCTGTGATTGTTTTCTGAGTGGGGCTCATCCAACATGCAATATTGCTTCAGACATGCCCCTTTCTCATTCGGGCAAACAAGTCACTAAGGGCTCAGAGGAGAGAGAATTCTCAGGCTCCTTTGCAAGGAGGGGCTGGAGGGGGTATTCATTTACTGCTGTTATAGAGAAGGCGGGCAAGGAAGAGAGCATTGCTCAATAAATATACTATTTATAAGAAAGCCTAAGTACTGAAACCAAACTGAAGAGGAAAGCACATTTATCAGGGGGGAAAGATTTATGCAAACATTAAAGCTCTCCTGTTACCTCTGTTTTCATTTGAGATGTTCGTATTTTAATACCTCTGCATTCCAGCTTCTCCTCTTACTGGATGTGGAGCTAAGTTTCTGCCCATGCTCATGATCATGCTGTCAGCTAAATGATCAATCATGCTATCGCCAATTTCACATTGAGACTTCACGGGAGGGTGAAATCAGAGAACAAAATGGCTGTGGGGGAAGAATTTGTTTAAATACAGCTAGTTGGGGAAACTGGCAAAAGGGTAAAAAAAAATGATGGAAAACATATGAAGTGTAAATGCATCTATCTTTAAGGCAGATCCATTTCAAAGCTTTCTGCGGCACAAAAGTCATTGTGTGATGCATCTGAGGGTTTAGAGGAGCAAAATAATGTAATAGGGTTGCAACTAAATGCCAATATTTCAGTCCATCGACTTTGGGCACTGATTTGTATGTACTGCATGTCGGTAAACTATATGAATACAATGAATACACTCAAGGCTACTTATAAAATGAATCTAGATTTTGTATTTACAACGAGAACAAGGTTCAAAGAAAACTCAACAGTCACAAATTCCAAGCAAGAGAAATAAAGGCAGTCAGAATGAAGTCCTGTAATATTTTCAACCAACATTAGAGGTTATTCAGCATGTGTAAAGTCCCATATGCAACTCAGGAGCTGGAGGAGAGGAGGTGCTCTATGCTATGAACACTCCAACAGTGCTTTGAAAGCAAGATCTTCAGGAGAAAGCAGGCGAGCCTGGGTTCTGATTCAGAATTGAACCGCTTCAATTTAACTTCAGCAAGCAAATAGTGCCTATTTATTTTCATACTGTGATTACATGGAAATCCAAGTTTGCAATGACTGTTCTCTAAAGATTCAACTGATGGGAGATGATCTACTATCACAAGCGCAGATCATGCTTGCTTAAAATCAATCACTTGAAGTCTACCTCTGTAATACATTCATGATACAAACAATCCTTTCTTTATCCAAGGGCTGCCATTAATTGTAATCTTATAGTGCTCTCTACTGGTGATAAATTATGTGAAATGTCATTGGATATCGAAAGGCCTAATTAATTTTTCATCTTATGCTCACATTACCATTAAAGTCCAGCGTGGCACCACCCAATTCACTTCTCTGGGCCATCAGAACCAAAGTGCACCAAGAATCTCCCTCATGTTGGGACAGAAAGAGCACCTCACTGTGAACCATAGTATCAAAAGCATCCAGGAAAAAAATGCCTTCCACTTCAGAATGGGAATACTTAGGCAGGTGAGACAAGAAGGGTAAAAAACACTGAATGAAAGAATGAATAATTGGACTGGAATCCTGGCTTTGGGCCACAATAACCATGTGACTCAGTCACTTTAATTTTGTGAGCTTTAATTTTCTCATCATTAAAGTAGAAATGATAATTCCCACCTTACCTATTTTATCAGTTTGTTGTAACAGATGAGATGGTAGCTAAGGTCGTACTTTATAAAAATAATATTATTATTATCATCATTATCATTACAGTAAAAGACTATTTTCTTTAGATCAGTGAGCCTTAAAGCTTTTTGGTTTTTCACCAGTGGATTTTTTTTTAAACATAATCTTACATGGAACTTTATCAAACTGATTTTATTAGTAGACACGTACTGTGCAAGTTCAAAAGTGTAACTATTTTTTTAAATTTTATTGAAGTACATTTGCTTTCCAATTTCATATTAATTTCTTCTTCTTTTTTCTGGCCTCACCATGAGGCATATGGGATCTTAGTTCCCAACCAGGGATCAAATCCATATGTCCTGTATTGGAAGATAAAGTCTTAACCACTGGACCACCAGGAAAGTCCCTAACTATTTCTTTAAGTCAGTTAATGACAAGAATAAAACTGTCTGAATATACATGAACTTTTGAAATCTTGGGTCATGGTTGTCAACTGAACTGACATTAGCCTCAACATCTAATTTGTTTCTGGACTTCCTTTGGTTGCCTAGTATCAGAAAAGTATAATTCATATAGATAAGTATCTGTAAATGACATGAAAATGAAAACGTTAGTCGCTCAGTCGTGTCTGACTCTTTGTGAGTCCATGGACTATAGTCCACCAGGATCCTCTGTCCATGGAGTTCTCCAGGAAAGAATACCAGAATGGGTTGCCATTTCCTCCTCCAGGGGATCTTCCTGACCCAGGGATCAAACCCAGGTCTCCTGCACTGCAGGTGGATTCTTTACTGTCTGAGCCACCATAGCTTTTTTTTTTTAAGTTGCCTCAAAATATCAGCATTGTACTTCAACCAAAGTGATCCAAAAGCTTGAACAGTGGGTGATAACAATAGCCACTGCTCAAAATATTCCTTATGTACCAGGTGTTTTTCCAAGGACTCCATGTATATTAACTCAGTGAATTCTACTAATAACCCATGAGGTAGTTGTGTCTAAAGTCACCATTTGTAAAAGATAAGGAAACTAAGACAAAGGAGATTACGAAATATACTCAAGGTGACACAGCTAGTCTGCTGCCAGAATCTGTGCTCTTAACCATTGCCTTCTACAGAGGAAATGCTTCTTTGGAAGTTGAATCAGCAACATGATTTAGCAACTGCTAAAAACCTGAACTGAAAAATGCTAAATATGAATTTAAACAATGAATGGAAATCAGAACCAGCTTGTGTGTGTGCTCAGTCATATCTGACTCTTTGTGGCCCCAAGGCCTGTAGCCCACAAGGCTCCTCTGTCCATGGGATTTTTCAGGCAAGAATACTGGAGTGGGTAACCATTTCCTTCTCCAGAGGATCTTCCCGAACTAGGGATTGAACCCACATCTCTTATGTTTCCTGTATTAGCAGGCAGATTCTTTACCATTGCACCACCTAGAAAACCCAAGAACCAGTTTAAATCTTCACTATTTGGCAAAATTGGCTTCCTAATATACCTTGTTCAGACAGCATCCTTATAAAAATATATGTGATATCTCAGGGCCTATCTATCAGGTAGTCCCTGGAAATTTCAAAACAACCAAATTTATTTTTGTTTTCCATAACAACTTCAACTTTAGGTCTTCATTTCATTGTTAAAATTACAACTGTAAGTCTTGTAAGAGTATAAGCACATATTGCCTAACTGTATTCCTTCTGCTTGTTAAAATTCAGACAAGAGTATACTAAACAGGCCTCAGCACCAAATGGTAAAGTGTTATCACCATGGGATATACTCCACGCCCTCTTTTTCTGATTATACAATGTCCCTCCCCTCGTACCTGGAGGAGAGCATGTACCTGAGCCTCTCCTGACATTTAATTGAGCCCAACACACAAGTACTGGAGTAGTGACCTCACATGTACAATTCTATGCTCAGGAATCTGTCTCAGCTTGACATTTTAGCCCCATTCAGTCTTAATTTTAGCTCTTCTTAGTCAACAGCATAAACAAACAGTTTCAACAAGTAAACATAAGCACACACAGAGCCAGAGTCTGCACAAGAATTGTTCTGCAGACTTGGCCAAAAGGCACACAAAAAGACACTCAACACCACTAACCATCATGGAAATGAGCATCTAAACCACAGTGAGTTATCACCTCACACCTGTCAGAATAGCTATCATCAAAAAGACCACAAGTAACAGGTGCTGGTGAGGACGTGGAGAAAAGGGGACCTTTGTACACTGTTGGTGGGACTGTAGATTGGTGCCGTCATTGTGGACAACAGTATGGAGGTTTCTCTAAAAACTAAAAATAGAACTACCATATAATTCCCATTCTGGATATATATCTGAAAAAAAAAGACAAAAACACTAATTCAAAAAGGTACATGCACTCCAATGTTCATAGCAGCATTATTTACAATAGCCAAGATATGGAAGAAACCTACCTGTCCATCAACAGATAAATGGATAAAGGTGTGTTTACACACACAGAGAGACACACTCAGTGGAATACTACTCAACCAAAAAAAAAAAAAAAAAGAATTAAATTTTGCCATTTGCAACAACATGTATGGACCTGAAGAGCATTCAGTTCAGTTCAGTTTAGTTGCTCTGTCGTGTCCGACTCTTTGCGACTCCATGGACTGAAGCACACCAGGCCTGCCTGTCCATCACCAACTCCTGGAGTTTACCCAAACTCATGTCCATTGAGTTGGTGATGCCATCCAACTATCTCATCCTCTGTCATCCCCTTCTTCTCCTGCCCCGATCTTTCCCAGCACAGTGTCTTTTCAAATGAGTCAGCTCTTCTCATCAGGTGGCCAAAGTATTGGAGTTTCAGCTTCAACATCAGTCCTTCCAATGAACACCCAGGACTGATCTCCTTTAGGGTGGACTGGATGGATCTCCTTGCAGTCCAAGGGATTCTCAAAAGTCTTCTCCAACACCACAGTTCAAAAGCATCAATTCTTCGGCGCTCTGCCTTCCTCACAGTCCAACTATCACATCCATACATGACCACAGGAAAAACCATAGCCTTGACTAGACGAACCTTTGTTGGCAAAGTAATGTCCCTGCTTAAGTTTATAGGAGCTCTTAAATGCATGGCGTGGTAAAGGAAGAGTCAATAGCGAGGTATAAGAACCCAGCCAAGTGGGCAAGTATTCAAAACGAACCTAGTCCCAGTGAGGAACTTGAAACAAAAACATGAACTCAGGCAGAGAGACTAGACTAACATGGTGGAAATGGGCAGGCTGTTATTTGGTGAGCATGAGGGAACATGGAACACCACCAAGCACACTAGATGTTCAGGGTTAACGAAAATGAGGCTAATTCTAAAATCCAGCAACAACAAGGGTCTTTTGGCCCTGCTCACATTTAGGAGGCTCAGAATCTAGACTGGACTTAGGCTTCAGTACCTCCATGAAAGTGAAAGTCTCTCAGTCATCTCCAACTTTTTGTGACCCCATGAACTGTAGCCTGCCAGGCTCCTCTGTCTATGGAATTCTCCAGGCAAGAATACTAGAGTGTGTTACCATTCCCTTCTCCAGTGGATCTTCCTGACCCAGTGATTGAACCTAGGTCTCCTGCAATGAAGGCAGATTCTTTACCAGCTGAGCCACCAGGGATACCCATAGATAGCCCATAGACCATACCCCACGTTGCTGCTGCTGCTGCTAAGTTGCTTCAGTCGTGTCCGACTCTGTGTGACCCCATAGACGGCAGCCCCCCAGGCTCCCCGTCCCTGGGATTCTCCAGGCAAGAACACTGGAGTGGGTTGCCATTTCCTTCTCCAATGCATGAAAGTGAAAGTGAAAGTGAAGTCGCTCAGTCGTGTCCAACTCTTAGCGACCCCATGGACTGCAGCCTACCAGGTTCCTCCGTCCATGGGATTTTCCAGGCAAGAGTACTAGAGTGGGGTGCCATTGCCTTCTCTGAGATCATACCCCATAGATAGTCCAAATAAAGGTATTTCTCTCCAAAAGATGATGTCAACAGGACATCATGAGATACACACTTTTGTAAACATAGACATCATGAGTGTGCATATGCACACATACATTTGTGCACATGTGATTTGGAAACCTCCAAAATCATTTTATGCTTTCATTCTCACTATTCAAACTGACTCCATGAATCACAGACACAAACACCTTTTCTCGGATAAACACACCTCCACTCTTGTCCCCATCTAACTCAACCACTCTGTTTGTATAATTGCAGTTGCTCCCTTGTTCTCCTGGTGGCCCTTAAGAATTCCAAATTTGGCCATGCTCTTTTTAGGTGGATGTTGATTCCTATTAAAGAATGACTCTGTGCTGCAGTCCATGGGGTCTCAAAGAGTCAGACATGACTGAGTGACTGAACTGAACTGAACTGAAAGAATGATTCCTATTAAAAATGGGTGACCCAAACTTAAATGGGCCATGTAGAGAGAGAGCAAGCATGTAATTCTCTTGCTGTCCTTGACTCAGAGATTGGTAGGCTGACCTTGTTTGGAAAAGCCTGAAATTCTGCCAATAGCTCTAGCACATCCCTGGTTGGCAACTTTAAAGCAGGCACTTAGCAGGATTTTCATTTCACTTTACTTCTCAGCTATACATTCACTTGGCCTAGACTTGAGCTCAAAAGCCTCAAAAAAAATTTTCTCTTTAAAATCCAAACTTATGTTCAGAAGTTTACATAGAGCCATGAGGAAACTGATATAGGGAGATATGGTGACTTCCAATTCCAGCCATGCCAGTCATCTGGCATCAAAATATGCACCAGCTGTGAGTATCTGGCTCTTGCTAAGTCAGAGGGTGCTGGACAGCTGACAAGACACTGCTCTGAAACTGCTTTCAACCCCTTAATGTCTGCTCTGCCCCCTTATTTTCATATTTTGTTCCCCATGTTAAGTATATATCTTTAAATGAATACAAAATCCCATGAGTCTGTATGTAAGTCAGCACTGGGCTTTTGCAAGGCCTTTGAGATACTCAACTAACTTCACCATTGGACACGGCCCTCCTTTATCATCTGCCAGCCTCTTTTCTCTTAAATGGTTCTAGCAGTAATAACAAGTGATCATCATAATATATGGACCATAAAAAGAGGAGAAGGGAGTGAATGAATTTACAAGCAAAAGTCTCTCCTGGACTTGATCTTCTCCTCCAGAAGTCTGTGAATTCCCCATGGATTTCAACAGGAAATTGGCCTGCTAAGGGGTTATGGGTGATAGAGCCTTAAACAGGACTTATGAGCTACAGTTCCCAGTCCAGGAGCACTTTGCCCTTGTTCATTAGTGCTTATGAGGAAATAAAATACTTCTTTTAATTTTGCTTTTATTACATTTTTGTGAAAGGAAAAAAATATTTAAGTTTTTAGGGGATAAATATGTTTTCTTCCTTATTATTTATTCATATGCATATTAAATTTCATAAACTCAAGTTGCCAAATTTTAACCTGCTGATGAGGGTGAATCTCCAAGCTTTCCATATGTTCAAGTGAGTCAAAAGATGCTCAGGCCTTGGACTGTGTTTCACATTCAAAAGCTGGCAGGAGTTACACGTACCCTTTACTTATGGTACTTCTTGTCTTCACACAACAGGGGAGGAAAGAGAGGGTCAGGTTTGAGGCACAAGCAAGTAATGTCAATAGGAAATTCTTCTCCCCCACTCTCACAGACCTTCTTATAGATTAGAACTGAGCCTTTTATTTAAACAAGAAATGCATTGATTGTTTCTAATTTCCAACTGCTTTTAGTGTGATTTTATAGGAATTCCATGTTGGAAATGAAAGGTGGTAGAGACAAAGGTACTTTCTCAAGCCGCGTTTTCACAGAACTTGAGCTTCTCATCCAAGGCAGATTAATTGATTTATAGCCACACGGTGCTGGTAATACTAACAGGAAATATAAAGAGAGGAACTTGCATTATGTTTTGGGTCCAGGCAATTTGCATTAGGTAAAAGAAAATCATTTCCAGAATTGTCTGTCAGCCAAAGCACAGTTTTTAAATCATAAAACCAAGCCACAGATGCAAAGGTCACCCAACATAAAATTATGAGCATAACTAGGAGGAAAAAGCCCTTTATGTGTCAAGAACAGGAAGTGATTTTGTGTTTCTCTACAAAAATTTACAATCAGCAGCTGAAGGTAGAAAAAGCAATAAATTATAACAATTAAATCCAAAGTAACTTGCTGTTTTCATTCAAGGTCAGAGCTTGATACAAAAGTCATGGTATAATATGAGATAGCAAATATGTGCTGGGTAAATTATATATGTACTTTTGATTTTTCATATTTATTTCTTGTGTACACATCCCATTAATGTCACTTATGAGAAAAGAAGGAAGGATTGAGAAAAGATCCATTGCTTGCCATGTGTTATCAACTGGCAAAGGTGAGTGGATCTATAAATAAGCCAACACTCATCAGTAGGTGTTAAAGAATAAACTCATTTCACACGCCCTCCGTTTCTGGTATTTCTCCTGCTGGAACCGCTACAATTCTCTTAACAGAAACTTCAGTTTGATCTCCTAGCATGTTCGAAGCACTGTCTGAAGTGCTTTTCATATGATGTCTCAAACCATGCTCCCAAAAGCCTTGTGAGGTAGATATGCACACCCTTGTTTTGTGAAAGCAGAATACCACTCAGTTGAAGGCCTTAAGAGAAAAAGGCCTTGATGAAAGTGAAAGAAGAGAGGGAAAAAGTTGGCCTAAAACTAAACATTCAGAAAACTAAAATCATGGCATCTGGTCCCATCAATTCATGGTAAATAGATGGGGAAACATTGTAAACAGTGTCAGACTTTATTTTGGGGGCTCCAAAATCACTGCAGATGGTGACTGCAGCCATGAAATTAAAAGATGCTTGCTCCTTGGAAGAAAAGTTATGACCAACCTAGACAGCTTATTAAAAAGCAGAGCCATTACTTTGCCTACAAAGGTCTGTCTAGTCAGAGCAATGTTTTTTTCAGTAGTCATGTATGGATGTGAGAGTTGGACTATAAAGAAAGCTGAGCACCAAAGAATCGATGCTTGTGAACTGTGGTGTTGGAGAAGACTCTTGAGAGTCCGTTGGACTGCAAGGAGATCAAACAAGTCATTCCTAAAGGAAATCAGTCCTGAATATTCATTGGAAAGACTGATGCTGAAGCTGAAACTGTAATATTTTGGCCACCTGATGCAAAGAACTGATGCATTGGAAAAGACCTTGATGCTGGGAAAGATTGAAGGTGGGAGAAGGGGACGACAGAGGATGAGATGGTTGGATGGCAACACCACTTCAATGGACATGAAATTGAGCAAGCTCCAGGAGTTGGTGATGGACAGGGAAGCCTGGCATGCTGCAGTCCATGGGGTCTCAAAGAGTCAGAAACGACTGAGTGACTGAACTGAACTGAAGAGAAAAAAAACTGCCTCCCCCAAAGAATATGAAATTCTGCCAGCAGACTGCCTTTAATTTTTTTAATTAATTAATTAATTTTAATTGGAGGCTAATTACTTTACAATATTGTAGTGGTTTTTAAATTTGAATTGCAACTCTTTCATGAATCTATAGCCTGATGATCTACCCTGCAGATTTTGGACTTACCAAGCCTCCATGACTACATGAGCCAATTCCTTAAAATAAATCTCTTGATAGCTGGATAGATAGGTAGATATAGAGATAAAAATAAATACATTAATCTACATTTATCTATATATATTTATATCTAAATCCCAGATAATCACAATGGTGTGACCACTCACCTATAACCAGACATCCTGGAATGTGAAGTCAAGTGGGCCTTAGAAAGCATCACTACAAACAAAGCTAGTGGAGGTGATGGAATCCCAGCTGAGCTATTTCAAATCCTAAAAGATGATGCTGTGAAAGTGCTCCACTCAATATGCCAGCAAGTTTGGAAAACTCAGCAGTGGCCACAGGACTGGAAAAGGTCAGTTTTCATTCCAATCCCAAAGAAAGGCAATGCCAAAGAATGCTCAAACTACTGCACAGTTGCACTCACCTCACACGCTAGTAAAGTAATGCTCAAAATTCTCCAAGCCAGGCTTCAGCAGTACATGAACCGTGAACTTCCAGATGTTGAAGCTGGTTTTAGAAAAGGCAGAGGAACGAGAGATCGAATTGCCAACGTTCGCTGGATCATGGAAAAAGCAAGAGAGTTCCCGAAAAACATCTATTTCTGCTTTACTGACTATGCCAAAGCCTTTGACTATGTGGATCACAATAAACTGTGGAAAATTCTTCAAGAGATGGGAATACCAGACCACCTGACCTGCCTCTTGAGAAACCTATATGCAGGTCAGGAAGCAACAGTTAGAACTGGACATGGAACAACAGGTTCCAAATAGGAAAAGGATTTCGTCAAGGCTGTATATTGTCACCCTGCTTATTTAATTTATATGGAGAGTACATCATGAGAAATGCTGGGCTGGAAGAAGCACAAGCTGGAATCAAGATTCCCAGGAGAAACGTCAATAACCTCAGATATGCAGATGACACCACCCTTATGGCAGAAAGTGAAGAGGAACTAAAAAGCCTCTTGATGAAAGTGAAAGTAGAGAGTGAAAAAGTTGGCTTAAAGCTCAACATTCAGAAAACGAAGATCATGGCATCTGGTCCCATCACTTCATGGGAAATAGACGGGGAAACAGTGGAAACAGTGGCTGACTTTATTTTTCTGGGCTCCAAAATCACTGTGGATGGTGATTGTAGCCATGTAATTAAAAGACGCTTACTCCTTGGAAGGAAAGTTATGTCCAACCTAGATAGCATATTCAAAAGCAGAGACATTACTTTGCCAACAAAGGTCCGTCTAGTCAAGGCTATGGTTTTTCCAGTGGTCATGTATGGATGTGAGATTTGGACTGTGAAGAAAGCTGAGCACTAAAGAATTGATGCTTTTGAACTGTGGTGTTGGAGAAGACTCTTGAGAGTCCCTTGGACTGCAAGGAGATCCAACCAGTCCATTGTAAAGGAGACCGGTCCTGGGTGTTCATTGGAAGGACTGATGCTAAAGCTGAAACTCCAGTACTTTGGCCACCTCATGAGAAGAGTTGACTCATTGGAAAAGACTCTGATGCTGGGAGGGATTGGGGGCAGGAGGAGAAGGGGATGACAGAGGATGAGATGGCTGGATGGTATCACTAACTCAATGGACGTGAGTCTGAGAAAACTCCAGGAGTTGGTGATGGACAGGGAGGCCTGGCGTGCTGGGATTCACGGGTTCACAAAGAGTTGGACACGACTGAGCGACTGAACTGAACTGAAATCTCTATTGGCTTCCCAGGTAGCACAGTGATAAAGAATCCACCTGCCAATGCAGGGGACGCAGGAGACATGGGTTCGATCCCTGGGGTTGGGATGATCTCCTGGAAGAGGATGTGGCAACTCACTCCAGTACTCATGGAATTTGCCTCAGAAATCCCATGGACAGCGGAGCCTGGCAGGCTACAGTCCACGGGTTCACAAAGAGTTGGACATAACTGAGCAATTGAGCATGCATGCACAGCTAAATCTCTATATCTAATCCTAGACACTAAAGTTTACCTATCTTTTAAATAAGAGAGCCGAGATAATTGAATTAAAGGAAAACCTGGCCTTATGGTTTCATGACATACAGAGAGGACTGTAGAGCTGACTAGAAGTTGGCAGTCAATCAATTCTGTCCCTGATACACGATCAAAATACATTAACTTTCTATTGCTATGTAAAAATTACCACGACTTGGTGAGTTCAAACAATACCCATTTATTTATTAGTTCACTGTTGTGTAATTCAAGAGTCTAGGCAGGCTTATCATCTAGGTTATCTGTTTAGGATCTCACTAGACCAAAATCAAGGTAGCAACAACTGGAAAATCAAGGTGAGCTGGGCTGGGCTCTTATCTGGAGGTTCTGGCAGAACCTCTCAGCTCATTCAAGTTGTTGGTAGAATTCAGTTTTCGGTAGCTATAGAACTGGCGTACCATTTTCTTACCGGCTGTTGGCCAGGGACCACTTTCAACTCCTAGAGGCCACTCTGAGATCCTTCCTACACAGCTCCTCCATATTCACATCAGCAGAAGAGTATCAAATCCTTTCTCATGCTTGAAATCTGTATGAATGACTTGCTCTTTTGTTACCAGATGGAAAAAAAAAAAAAAACAACTCTGCTTTTAAAGTACTCAAATGATCATGCTAGGCCAGCCTGCACAATTTCCTTATCTTAAGATCAACTGATTAATAACCTTAATTATACCTGCAAAACTCCTTTTGCCATGTAATAATATAACCACGGGAGTAACACTAGGTTACCAAAGCTCCAATATTTTAGCCACCTGATGCAAAGAGCCAACTCACTGGAAAAGACCCTGATGCTGGGAAAGATTGAGAGCAAGAGGAGAAGGGAGCAACAGAGGATGAGATGGTTAGATAGCATCACTGACTCAGTGGACATGAGTTTGAGCAAACTCTGGGAAATAGTGAAGAACAGGGAAGCTTGGTGTGCTGTATTTCATGTGGTCAGAAAGAGTTGTACACAACTTAGCAACTGAACAACAACAACACCGGGTGGGGATGGTAAAGGTCATGAACACTATCTTGGAACTCTGCCTTCTGTAAAGACATGCAGATTGTCAAAGAGAAATTATTCTGGCACTTATAACATAGTAAGGAAGACTTTATTCAAGATTATTGGAATAGGGGAGAGATTTCTGCAATAAAGGGGAGAAACTGGATTCAATTCTCAATACAGCAAAGATAGTTGGGGATTTACAGTCAATGAGAATAGTGAAGAGATCAGTGGATGGAAAATTACTAAGTAACTTAATTAGATGTCAAAGTTAGGGAGAGTCTTACTAAACTGACTGAATAGGATTCTTGCTAAAGGCAGGCCAAAAACTTACGTATAGAGGGTAGAGGATGAGGAGCTTGGTCATACATAAAAGATAGGAGAAAAGGGCTTGATTAGATATCCAAGGTGAGGGTGTTCACAGTAAGCTGGCTTAGCAAGATTCTTTGCTAAAACTGGGGTGGGCAGGCCAAGGTCAAGGCCTAATGGAGAAGAGGGATCAGAGGAACCTGACCAAAATTTGGTTAAGAAGGAAATCTTTGTCAAGACATCTGACTATCTTAACAAGCAGGCCAGCCTCTCCAAGGCTCAACGTGTAAGTAGGTAGAATAAGTGGTTATCCATGTAATGATACACAAGGGATTCCAATGAATTTCTCGTCAAAAATATCTCTTCTCTCCAGATGATTACATGGTACTATCCAAGGAAAGTGAAAATGAAGAAGACAAGAATATCAAAAGGGGAAGTTAGACAGTATCACAGGTAAATTTCCTCTTGGTCAATATGCCTGAACACAAGCCTGGTCATCTGTATGATGAATCATCTTTAATGACGTTTTATAACAGTTCTCTATTCTATGTCCAGGAGTTCTTTCTTATCTCCAATCATCATGCAGCTAAGAGGTCTCCTGCAAATCAGCACAACACCATACACACCAGGGACACTTGAATGTATTTTCATTACAACCCATTCTTTAAACCAGAAAAATTAAACACAACATAGAGAAAAAGGTTACCAATGCATACTCCATTACATCTTTATCAAGTTTAAGAATAACTGAAGAATTCAAACTAATATCTCAGAGCTGTGACACAGAGACAGAAATCGAGAACAGAGTAAAATGTCTAATGATACATTTCAGTTTGAAATATACCTTTCTTCCTTTAAGCTTTAAACATTTCCATGAAATTACCTACCTTTCATACATAAACATGGATGAAAATGGCAAGGCTGGAAGAGCTCTTAGAGATGACCTAGCTACTCAAACCCCTCAATATTCAGATGAAGACACTTGGCTTAATAGGGGGTTTAATCCTTCCATGTGGGAAATGACAATTTTTCATGCCTGATGACATTATTATAGAGAAATCTAGCTACAGAAGAGCTGTAATGTGAGCTCAGATTAACCTGTTTAACATGTGGAAGATGGCACTTACTGGACATGACTTTCTCACACCCATGTTACCTTCAGTCCTTACTGTTTTCTAAACCATTCCTCAAAGTTGAGGGCTTCCCTGCTAGTCCTCAGAAGTTAAAAATCTGCCTTGCAATACAGGAGACACTAATTCAATTTCCGATTTGGGAAGATCCCACATGCCATGGGGCAACTAAGCCCACGTGCCACAATTATGAAAGCCCATATGCCTTATTTAACGTCTATGCAGAGTACATCATGAGAAACGCTGGGCTGGAAGAAGCACAAGCTGGAATCAAGACTGCCGGGAGAACTATCAATAACCTCAGATATGCAGATGACACCACCCTTATGGCAGAAAATGAAGAAGAACTAAAGAGACTCTAGATGAAAGTGAAAGAGGAGAGTGAAAAAGTTGGCTTAAAGCTCAACATTCAGAAAACTAAGATCATGCCATCCAGTCCCATCACTTCATGGCAAATAGATGTGGAAACAGTGGAAACAGTGGCTGACTTTATTTTTCTGGGCTCCAGAATCACTGTGGATGGTGATTTCAGCCATGAAATTAAAAGACACTTACTCCTTGTAAGGAAAGTCATGACCAACCTAGACAGCATATTAAAAAGCAGAGACATTGCTTTGCCAACAAAGGCCCATCTAGTCAAGGCTATGGTTTTTCCAGTAGTCATGTATGGATGTGAGAGTTGGACTATAAAAAAAGCTGAGCACCCAAGAATTGATGCTTTTGAACTGTGGTGTTGGAGAAGACTCTTGAGCGTCCCTTGGACTGCCAGGAGATCCATCCAGTCCATCCTAAAGGAGATCAGTCCTGGGTGTTCATTGGAGGGACTGACGTTGAAGCTAAAACTCCAGTACTTTGGCCACCTGATGCAGAAAGCTGACTCCTTTGAAAAGACCCTGATGCTGGGAAAGATTGAGGGCAGGAGGAGAAGGGGACGACAGAGGATGACATGGTTGGATTGCATCACGGACACAATTGACATGGGTTTGGGTGGACTCCGGGAGTTGGTGATGGACAGGGAGGCCTGGCATACTGTGGTTCATGGGGTCACAAAGAGTCAGACACGACTGAGTGACTGAACTGAACTGATATGCCTTAAAGCCCATGCTCCTCAACAAGAAAAGCCACTGCAAAAAGCCACATAACCACAACTAGAGAGTAACCCCTACTTGTTTCAAGTAAAGAAAGCCCATGCACAGTTACAAGGACCCAGCACAATCAATTAAATAAAAAAAGTTGAAATGTCATCTCCTTTCTGTGTCTTACCCGAACCTGTCCCCTCCTACCTCATCACTATTTCCAGGCAGAAAATCTTGTTTCCTCTATTTTATCATTTAGCATATAATATTTTCATTAAATGTCTATATTTTTCTCAAGAGCAGCAATATTACCTTATTGAATTTTATACTATCCTCACCTAGCACAGTATCCTGTATAAGAGCTTAAGAATTTGTTTTGTGTAATTGAATTGATTTGGTCAGTTGGGTGGGTGGTTGGTATTCAGGTAAACTGACTGGATAGTTGGTAGATTGGCTCATTGGTAGGTTTTCCTCGGTGAAAGTATACTTCTTCAGTTCTTTTCAGGAAGTCTAACCAAATAAGGTCATTCATCCATTGCTCATGACTCTCTTATAGAAAACAGTTGTGAGGTCTTGAATAAGTTGGATCTGAATTCAAATCCTGATCACATCCCCCAAAGTATTCTCAAGAAACTTCAGCTGTGGCTGAATCCCTGGCAGTCACAGACTTAGCAACACTATCAACAAACTTTATCACTTTATTGAATATCTGAAGTCCAGCTATCATCTGTATGTAGATGCTGTTTAGAAACTGCCTCAATATGACAATGGACTTATAAGCCTTGTTTCATGGTATTCTTTGCTTCAAAATAGCATCATATTTGGAAGTACAGCTCCATTCCCAGTGCTAGGGAGAATTCCAAATTCCTTGAATTTTTGACTGCCCATACCACTTTACTAAAATATATACTTAACCACAGTCAGAATCCAAACCATGTAGCTGGTATTTTCTTTCAGTTCTGTGATGAGAAAGCCACACAGATCCCATTTGTCAACAGTCTACTAAATAAAAACAAAAGGTTTCATAGCAGTGCCTTTTAATATAAGACAGAATCCCTATATATGCTGAAAACAACTTTAGAATACTTTCAACTATGAAGCCATTGCTGTCAACTTGTGTTACAAGAGGGAACTTCAGGTTTTCAATTATATCAGTGCTCCAGGCTCCCACAGCATCCCACAATTGTTTAGTCTTAACACCTATCCTGTCAGAATGATTTTTTACCAACTTCACTTAACTCCCCCCAGCAGTTCCTCCCCTACTCCAAGATTGGAGCCAATTTAGCGATGCTTCTCAGTACTTTTCCACTATGAACTGTCACAGCCAAGTAACTGTCACAGCCACAAAGCCTTGCCCATAGATGTTTGTGGAGAGTGAGGGTGATGATGCTCTTTGTATTCCTATTTACAACATGTAGAGTAATGTAAATAGAAAGGCCTTGTCATTGCCTGGTTTTTCTTTCACTGTCAGGACCAGAGAAGGAAACAGTAATAAGTCTTCATGATTTTTCCAAGATTGGGCTCCACATTCACCCCTCAAGAGGTTCATTCTACCCCACAAAAAGGGATTTCTGGGACTTCCCTGGTGGTCCAGTGAGTAAGACTCTGCTTCCAATGCAGAGGGCCTGGGTTCAAGCCCTGGTCAGGGAACTAGAACCTATATGTCGCAACTAAGAGTTCACATGCTGCAACTGAAAAAATCCTGCATGCCACAACTAAAAATTCCACAAGCCACAGCTAAGACCCAGCCAAGCCAAATAAATTAATTAAAAATTTTTTGTTTGTTTTAGAAAAAAGAATTTCTTCCTAGAGGAAATACAAAAAGGAACCACAAACATAAGAGAGACCTTAAATAAGTCTTCTATTCCAGTACATATCAAACTTTAATGTGAAAGCAAACGATCTGCCAAGCCTGTTACAATGCAGATCATGGATTTGGTAGGTCTAGGATAGGGCCTGAGTTTCTGCATTGTAAGGTCCCATGTAAGGCCAATATGGCTTGTCTACGGATCATACTTCAAGTAGGAAGCCGTCTACACTCTCCTGCAAAGGAGCCCAGGTTCATCACCACAGATGTATGTGACCTTTGCCAGCTTATTTGTTCTTTTACCCTGTTGGCTTCTTTTCTTTCTTTCTGCCATGCATTGATAGATTATTTATTTATTGTATGCTATTCTACTGTTTATCTATCATTGCTTCTCATTCATGTTGTCTGTGCTTTTTTTATGATCTTATCTTTATTGGAGGACAACAAATACCTTTATCCCAAAGAAATTGTTTTTTCTCCTTGAGTCTGTGGAATCATGTCCAGTCCCAAAATGCAACTAACTGTAATCCAAAACTCTGCCCAGGAGAACAATATTGCTGGTCCTCGAGGCACTCCAAGAACTACACAAAGGGCCTGCCAGTTGTGTCTCTAGAGCACACAATTCTCAGAGGAAGAATTCAAAATCTTTCTCCTGACTAAGCCTCCCAACTAGTACACAGTGAACTGATTTCCCAGTCCAGTTCCAACTTCAAGGGTTTTCAGTCTCCTTAAGCCAGCAAAACATTTTCCCTAAATTTCAGCATTTTGTCACCCAACAGTATTGCCTCTTATATCTAGATACATCACAAAGACTTGTCATGTGTTCTGAGATTTGTTTCAGAAAATTTTCAGGACTTAGGAGGAAGTGAAAACTCTCAGCCAGGAAGCATCCTCTATAGTTTCCTTTTCTTAAAATGCCAGGGTTTCATGAAAATTTCTGTAAAGACCCCTTTGAAGGAGGCATGACAGAGGTTCCTGTCTTAAGTTGTTGGAATCACACTCAGGGGGACCTGGCTCCAGAACATACTGAATGAAATTCCTCCCACTTTCATCAAGACAGGGCTTCCAAAGGATTTTCAAAGAATGCCGTTTTCCCCAACTCCTTTATCTTTTCATGAAAGAGTCTACAAGTCAGTGACAATTATACTCCCATTATTACTCTCCATATTATTGAAAGAAAAAACCAATAACCTATTTTGACAAGCAGAGCCCACAGACTTTCAGATCAGTGCAAACCTAAGCTCCTATCATGGTGCTGTCACCTACCAGCAGCACGAACTATGCAAAAGAACTTACCTCACTGAGGCCTCACTGTCCTCATTAATTGCTGTGAGAATTAAATGCATGTGTAGGAATCATTGAGCCCAGCACCTGGCAGAGGGTCAGTGATCAATAATGTCAGCAAGTATCTTCTCTGGATCTCTGGTTCTGTACTTGAAAACAAGGATGGTAGGTAGTTCTGCTGAATAAGATAAGATAGGGAGCTCCTACCTCCACACGGTTTTGGAGATTAAAGTGTCTTGATTTATGTATGTCAACATAATGTACTACTTTGAACATTGTATGGTGCATACTAAGTACTATATAAATGTTAAACATTTATTATTCCATTTTATACTGTTAGTAGTTATGATTAGTCAAATCTATGGTTTTTCCAGTAGTCATGCACCGATGGGAGAGTTGGACTATAGACAACGATGAGCACCAAAGAACTGATGCTTTTGAACTGCGGTGCTGGAGAAGACTCTTGAGAGTCCCTTGAACAGCCCCTGAATATTCATTGGAAGGACTGGCGCTGAAGCTGAAGTTTCAATACTTTGGCCACCTAGTCCGAAGAGTTGGGAAAGATTTAAGGCAGGAGGAGAAGAGGGCAACAGAGGATGAGATGGATGGATGGTATCATCAACTCAATGGACATGAGTTTGAGCAAACTCCAGGAGACAGTGAAAGACAGGGAAGCCTGGCCTGTTGCAGTCCATGAGGTCACAAAGAGTCAGACACGACTGACCAACTGAACAGCAACAACAACACTAACGATGATAATCACAGAACCCCTTGAGAACACAAAATGGTAATGGCTGACTCTATTAAGTGTCAGCTTCCCATGGAAGAGTATCTTTTGAGTTTTGAATCTAGTAGTTCTGGCTGGTTCTGTCTATAGAGAAGCATATACCCTAGTGCAGTGGCTCTCAACATTTCTACTTCAGAATCACCTATAAGGGTTGGTAAAACACTGCTGTCTGAGCCCCCCAACAGATCTCCTGAACCAGAATTCTCAGAGTGGCTCCAAAGCAGCCTCATTGGTGTTGAGAAGCACTGTGACTCTGACACACACCACATTTGGAGGAACATGGCCTTAGACCATCTTTCATGGGCCTTTCATGAGTTTTGACAGGCCATTATTCCATTACAAAAGCCCTCCAGACTTATACTCAAAGGGAAAACTAGTTTCTAAGAATGACTTAAAGGCACAAGAAATAGATGGAGAAGGCATAAGAAGGTACATACTATAGTGAGAAATGAAAAGGTCTGTAGTTATTTAAACCTGAAGCAAGAAACTCTAAGAGGGAACTTAATAATCTTCAAGAAGTAAATGAAGGAGGATGACATATAGCAACAAGAATGACTATTCTGGTTAGAACAAGACAAATAAATAAAAGTAATTGGTCTCGACATGCTACAAAAATCAATCAGAAGACATTTACCAACAAATTAAGGGATCTGCAATATATATATACACCATCTTTCCAAAAATCCAAAGTTTTTTGGCCAACTCAATATAAGCTAATAACTTATCCAGCACTTAACATTTGCCAGACACTGTTCTAAGCACCTTAAATACTGACTGTTTAAATTTTTTAGCAATCCAATGATGCAGGCATCACCATTATCACCATCATCGCTATGAAGATGAAGAAACTAAGACATGTAGAAATCACACTAAGCAATATTGGAACCGAAATTTGAACCCAGAAGATGTCCTGCTCAAGGCCATTCTCTTAACCACTATTTTATACTTCATCTCATCCTAATAGTTTTGCAAAGGAAATGAAAAATAAAATGTCTCCAGGTTTCCTCTAAGCCAGTACAATTATTGTTGGGGCTTACATTTCTGTCTCATCAATACCACTCAGAAGGGACTTCCCAGGTGGTCCAATGGCTCAGACTCCACACTCCCAATGCAGGGGGCCCAGGGTTCAATCCCTGATCAGGGAGCTAAATCCCAGCCACCACAACTGAAAGATCCTGCGTGCCACAAGTAAGACCTGGTGCAGCCAGATAAATTAGTTAATTAAAAAAAATACTACTCAGGGACTTCCCTGGTGGTCCAGTGGTTAAGAATCCGCCTTGCAATGCAAGGAATGTGGGTTTGGTCCCTGGTAGGGGAACTAGGATCACACATACCATGGAGCGACTAAGCCCGTGGGCCACAACTAGAGAGTCTGTGCATTGCAATGAAAGATCCCACATGATCCAATGCAACTAAAGCCTAACACAGATGAATAAATACATAAATATTTTAAAAATACCACTCAAAAGCTAGGTTAGAATCAAGAATGTAGAATTATATGCTACTTATCTATAAGATGTTGAAAAACTTTTTTCTGTGCTTTGATTTCGATTTGTGTAAAATGGGGTCAATATTTTTTAGGATGCTAAATATTCATGAGATATGGATGTGTAAGGCTGAATGGCATGTACAACCCAAAAGATACAGGGAGAATTCCATACAAGCTAGATATATGACTCTACTTCAGATCCTTGTTTCTCCCTAGAATGATGCATTTCCACATCATAATGAAGCTGTTTTACTGCCTTCACTTCTTGTATTAACTGTGGCAAATGTTACTACATGCACTATCTGTTTGATGTATATGGACTGCAAACTGATTGTAAATTAATCGTGGAAGTTCTTCTGGCATTATCACAAGCTGTCACAATGGAGATTAAGTGGTTTGTAATGATGATTGCTCAGCAAATGGATTGATAGCAAGGGAACTCATCAACCTGGTCTATTATTAATAGAGCACACACTTTATAAAATCTGGATTGCTGATAAAAGAACAACAAAAGCCACTTTGGTGACAGAAGAATGTATTTAAAGCACTTGGACTGATAACTGTATCATGTTCTCGCCTAGCTCTTTCAAAATTTGAAAGCCTTTAGATAGTAATTAGTAGGACGGGGAAAATAATGCTGTGAGGTAAGGATTTTTCCCCTAAGAAATCTGTCAAAAAGTTCTCGATATTATAATGTCATTCAGTGCACTCCTGGGGAAAAAAGAGGGGAGCCGCTAAAGTGCCTGTATCAAACAGAGCTGTGCATTCTCAGGATGAACTTGTGAGCTGAAAGGGGGCCAGGTCCCAGTGGACAGTGTGATGCCCTCTCTTCTTTCCTGTGTTATTTGTGATGAAATAAATTGTGGTTATCAAAGTGCAATCTTTAATTTTGCTGTCCTGGACCTATGCACTGAAGTGTACTTTAATTAACCAGAAGAGTCAGAAAATGTTTTTCCAGTGAAGTGAACATCTACTGCCAAGGATGTGAATTTTTTATACCCATCCCAGATGATTCAGAAAGGCACTATGATTTGTGAACTACCACTGAATGCCGTATACCAATAAATTCTCCATTTCTGAAGAGGGAAAATAAAATATACATCACTGAAATGACCCTGAATATAAATTTATTGTAACTTAATTATCTGTAGAATAAAACAAACTCTTGCCTTATTTCTGATAGACCATTGTCTTTTCCTTATCCACTACCATGAGTATAAAAGTAGGAAGAATAAATGGATCCCCCAGACTGATCCCAGGAGAATCTCACCAAGTTGCTTGCTTACAAAGACCCCTGGTAGCTACACAGCTTCCACCTGGATGTCCTAGCAGAACCTGCCACCAGCACCTTCCATGTCAAAATCTCCTGCTCCTCCCACTGTGCTCCCTCTCTGGGTTGATAAAAGGAGGGTAGTCTAAGTGGAGGGCTTCCCTGGTGGCTCAGCAATAAACAATCTGCCTGCCATTGCAGGAGATGTGGATTCTATTCCTTGGTCAGAAAGATCCCCCTGGAGGAGGGCATGACAACCCACTCCAGTATTCTTGCCTGGGAAACCCATGGACAGAGGAGCTGGGCGGGCTACAGCCCATGGGGTTGCAAAGAGTCAGACATGACTAAACAATAGGTTTCACTGGATAGTACTCGAAGAGGGACTGTTAAATAAAAATGATGTCATAATGGTCTGGAAACAGCCACTGGAGGCCAACAGAATGGAAGCTGCCGGGGGCGTGGGAGCCTGGGCTCCACTTGAGAGGGCTATAATGTTATTATAATGGCAAAAAAAAAAGGGGGTTCCCTCAAAAATCCAACCTTCAGTCAAGGCGAGGAGATGCTAGAAGTGGTTAGAGAAAGTCTGAGATTATAAGGAAGCTGCTTCACAATGAAAAGGGAGTTCTCGGATGCAAAGAGGAAGGACTGAGAAGAGGGAAAGGGAGGTGGGCCAAGGTGGGGCTACTGCAGAGAAGAGCTGACAGAAGAGGTTGGGGATCCAAAAGAAGACTGTGACTCCTAGATATTGAGGTCCCCAAGAGTGAGATTGTGTCTCATGTCCCAGAGTGTATACAACACCCACTGGTAGGCACTCAGGAATGACCTGCTGTGTGTTGCTCAATTGACTCTCCAAGAAAAAATAAAAACCCCGATATGTGGTGTTTGCTGATTTCACAGTGTAAATATTCCCACCATGGCTGGTTTACGTTACCAATATCACGTCCCTAAAGGCAGAACTGGGAAGAGATGCACACAGCTAGTTCTTGCTGGCTCCAGCACACCACTGGCATTCTAGAACCATTTCCTACATTCACAGAATAGCCTTAAGTCTGGGATTGGAAGACAGGGAGAAGGAATGCATTTTCCTCTAATTAATGACTGTTCATTTGTAGGATTCATCATGTTAATTAAACAAAAGCAGATCCTGGCTCTGTATATGCTTCTTGATAACTGAACACAGAATAAATATGATTGAATGAGCGTTGAGTGCTCAGTCATGTCCGATTCTTTGTGACTCCATGGACTATAGCCCACCCGGCTCCTCTGTCCATGGGATTTTCCAGGCAGGAATACTAGCATGGGTTGCCTTACCTTCCTTCAGGGGATCTTCCTGACCCAGGGATAGAACTCGCATCTCCTGAATCTCCTGCATTGGCAGATGCATTCCTTACCACTGAGCCCCCTGGGAAGCCCAAGTGCTGCAGATGTGATTGTTTCCTCCATCTATGCACTTGTCTCTCTCATATATTTTCTCTTCTTTCAAGTAGAGAATGGCAGGGAACCTACAAGGTGCGGTGTCATGTCCATGCGCCTTCTATGTTTTTATCCCTGGCCACTGGTGGGTGAAGCACAGATGCCATCCTCAACGTTGACCATCGTGTAGACTGGAACTGAATCTTTCAGTTTTTCCCAGCCTGAGCTGTCTAGTGTTAAAATCACTATTGTACTAGTCTGTGTAACTATGGATGATTCTAGTTCAGCTCAGCAGACACCACAGATTAGGTGTGTAAGAAGCCAAGACCAGAGGAGTAAGCAAAGGAAGAAGACTGGCACTGGGCCAGTGCCAGCCACCAGAGAGAGGCAGGAACACAGGCTTGTGGAGGCATTATGCCAAGCAGAGAGATTTATACACCAAGAGATCGAGAAACGTCTAGTAGAAGGAATGGAACCAGGGTGAGGTGGGCAGTGGGGGGGCAGTGCACTTCCCTGGTCATCCAGTGCTTGGGACTCCAGGCCTCCACTGTGAGGGGCTCGGGTTCAATCCCTGGTTGCACAGTGTGGCCAAAAAGTTAAAAATAGAAAATGAAAAAATAGTAAAAGAAGATTGGAACTGGACAAGAAGTTGAAGGCTTCCTGCGGCAGGGGAACTTTATATACTCTCTGTCCAAGGGAGGAATCTCAAAGCAGCGTGGGCCCTGCAAGGGAGGCAGATAAGACCACATCAGTGCAACACCACTGAGATGATGAGGGACGTTTGCACATCTGCTAAGGAGACTACAAGAGGGATATCGGTTCAGCTGGTCAACAGTAGTGCTTCTTTGCATTTCTCCACACTCCACGTGCAGGTTCCTGTCTGTTCTTCTCATGGTGAAAGGGAATGTGTTAATCACTCAGTCTTGTCCAACTCTTTGCAACCCCATGGACTGTAGCCCACCAGTCTCTTCTGTCCATGGGATTCTCCAGGCAAGAACACTGGAGTGGGTTGCCATTTCCTTCTCCAGGGGATCTTCCTGACCCAGGGATCGAACCAGCGTCTTCTGAATTGCAGGCAGATTCTTTACCGTCTGAGCCACCAGGGAAGCCCATTCTTCTCAGTAAACTGGGTAAAATGGTTGCTCTGTTTTTAAAAAGTGAAGACTCTGTTAGGACGATTAAAAAGCACATGTATGCCTGTGGCGGATTCATTTTGATATTTGGCAAAACTAATACAATTATGTAAAGTTTAAAAATAAAATAAAATTTAAAAAAAAAAAAAAAGCAAAACTACAAACTGGGGGAAGTATTTGCAACACCATATCTGAAAAAGTTAACCACTTGAGTACTGGAGTCCCCAGTACTCTTAACCCAGTCTCCACCAATGGTGATGTCTTCTGTAATTCTACAACAGCAACAAAATCAGGAAACTGACATCAGTACAATACTGTTAACTAGACTACAGACATTAAACAGAGTTCAGTTCAGTTCAGTCACTCAGTCGTGTCCAACTCTTTGCGACCCCATAAATTGCAGCACGCCAGGCCTCCCTGTCCATCACCAACTCCCGGAGTTCATTCAGACTCATGTCCATCGAGTCAGTGATGCCATCCAGCCATCTCATCCTCTGCCACCCCCTTCTCCTCCTGCCCCCAATCCCTCCCAGCATCAGAGTCTTTTCCAATGAGTCAACTCTTTGCATGAGGTGGCCAAAGTACTGGAGTTTCAGCTTTAGCATCATTCCTTCCAAAGAAATCCCAGGGCTGATCTCCTTCAGAATGGACCGGTTGGATCTCCTTGCAGTCCAAGGGACTCTCAAGAGTCTTTTCCAACACCACAGTTCAAAAGCATCAATTCTTCAGCACTCAGCTTTCTTCACAGTCCAACTCTCAGATCCATACATGACCACTGGAAAAACCATAGCCTTGACTAGATGGACCTTTGTTAGCAAAGCAATGTTTCTGCTTTTGAATATGCTAAGTTGGTCATAACTTTCCTTCCAAGGAGTAAGTGTCTTTTAATTTCATGGCTGCAATCACCATCTGCAGTGATTTTGGAGTCCAAAAATTAAAGTCTGACACTGTTTCCACATCTATTTCCCATGAAGTGATGGGACTGGATGCCATGATCTTCATTTTCTTAATGTTGAGCTTTAAGCCAACTTTTTCACTCTCCACTTTCACTTTCATCAAGAGGCTTTTTGGTTCCTCTTCACTTTCTGCCATAAGGGTGGTGTCATCTGCATATCTGAGATTATTGATATTTATTCTGGCAATCTTGATTCCAGCTTGTGCTTCTTCCAGCCGAGCATTTCTCATGATGTACTCTGCATATAAGTTAAATAAGCGGGATGGCAATATACAGCCTTGACGTGCTCCTTTTCCTATTTGGAACCAGTCTGTTGTTCCATGTCCAGTTCTAACTGTTGCTTCCTGACCTGCATACAGATTTCTCAAAAGGAGGTCACGTGGTCTGGTGTTCCCACCTCTTGAAGAATTTTCCACAGTTTCTTGTGATCCACACAGTCAAAGGCTTTGGCATAGTCAATAAAGCAGAAATAGATGTTTTTCTGGAACTCTCTTGCTTTTTCCATGATCCAGCGGATGTTGGCAATTTGATCTCTGGTTCCTCTGCCTTTTCTAAAACCAGCTTGAACATCAGGAAGTTCACGGTTCACATATTGCTGAAGCCTGGCTTGGAGAATTTGGGGCATTACTTTACTAGCATGTGAGATGAGTGCAATTGTGTGGTGGTTTGAGCATTCTTAAACAGAGTAGATAAATACTATTAACATCCAACAATAAAAAGAAAATCCAATGTGAAATTGTACAAAAGAAATGAACAGATAATTCACCAAGAAGAAGCTATGGGTGGCAAATAAACACATGGGAAAATATGAAGACTGGCTAGGAGGGAAATGGACATTAAGGTATGATACCTACCTATCAGAACGGCTAAAATCAAAGAGAGTGACACCAAAAGTGGTGAGAATGTGAAGAAACTGGATCATTCATACGTTGCTGATGGGAATGTAAAATGGCATAGCCACTCTAGAAAGAGTATGGCAGTTTCTCATAAATCTATATATCCGTTTACCATTCAACCCAATGATTGCATTCGTTGGCATTTATCTCAGAGAAATGAAAACTCAGGTCAACTCAAAAACCTATACATGAATGTTCATGAAGCTTTATTCATAGTAGTTGAAAAATAGAAGCAACCAAAACATCCCTGATAGAAAGTCTATTACATATCCATAATGGAATACTACTTAGCAATAAAAAGGAATGAAATATTGATACATGCATTAGCTTGAATGGATCCCAAGTGCATCATTTTGACTGGAAAAAAAGCCAATTTCAAAAGGTTACATACTGTATGCTTGCATTTATATAACATCCTTGAAATGACAAAACCATAAAGCTGGAAGAGAGATTCATAGTTGTCAGGGGACAGAGACTGAAGCAGGAGACGAGCATGACTTTAAAGGGGACGCACAAGGGAGTTCTGTTAGAGTGAAAGAACAGTCCCATATCCTGCCTATGGTGGAGATTACACAAATCTATATATGGATCAAATGGCCTAGAGCTATGCATACACACACACACACACACACACACACACGTGCACATAAAAACTGGCAAGGATCTGAATAACATCTGTAGTCAACTGTATTGTACCAGTGGATGTCAATTTCTTGATTTTGATATTGTACTACAGTTATATAAGATATCACCTTTGGGAGACTGAGTGAAGGGCTCAAAGGACTCTAGTACTACTTTTCCAACTTCCTATGAATCTATAATCATTTCAAAATAAAGAACTTAAAGAAATGCTGGCTGGTAGAGATATCATAGCAGACATGTTTGTTCACTGCCATGAAGGGCAAATTGTTGCAACCATTAGGCTATATATATATCGAGATTCCTACCATCATTCCTATTCTTTAATCCTATAGGACTATATCTGTAGGAGTCAATGAGGTATTTATTCAAAATACATGTTCAAGAGTGTTTACAGCACAATACCAAAGAGATGGAAACAACTGGACTATTTAACAACGGAGTTAAGGCTGAGAAAATGACACCTTATCCACAGGATGGGTCATTGTGTGGCCACTAAAAATCATTATTGTAAAGAACACTTGGTACATGTGGAAATGCCAAGTAATAATCTGGATGCACAGCCATATCAACACTGATATGCCAATTTAAAAATAATGACTAAAACTCTAGAGGAAAATACAGTATTCATAGGAACTAACTACAGGTGGTTGGAGGAGTGTGTTTATATGTGTGCATTTATACATATTAAAGTATGGTCTAGCTTACTATTACTCAGACTTTTCTGGGCTCTTGTTAAAATGCAGATTCTGATTCAGCAGGTCCAGAGCACAGCCTGAGATTCTGCATTTCTAACAAGCTCCCACACTATGCTGATACTGCAGGTCCATTATGGGAGCTCGGGCCTTGCTTAGCCAAACCCCAAACAATGACCAAATAGATTTTCTGAATAGAAAATGTGTTGTTCCATTTACAATTACTTTTAGTGACATACACCGCAGAAAAAAAACCTACATCATGAATACCTTGTCACAAACCTATACCCACAGCAGATTCTGATTCATCAGCTCCTACAAACATCAACACAAAATTTAGAAAACGTCTCAGATTCTCAGAAATGACCAAAAAAAGCTGGAGGATTTTCAACCAACCAAACAACAAACAATAAACTTTCCAGTAATTCAGGTGGGAGAGCTATATCACTCCAAACCAAATTCCAAATAGATTGAAGAGACAAAGGAAAAATAGATAACGATTTTTAAATATATATATATATATATATATATGATAAACATAAAAAATATATATATATGAGTATTCTCTGACAGAATGAAAAACAATCCCTATGGGTAAATTCAGTAGAGGAATAATAGCTCACATTGAACACATCATGTACCAGGCACTGCACTAACTTTTTGTATGCATTATCTCATTTAACCTTTCACATTAAAGCTAGGAAGTACAAAATATATATTCCCCACAAACCATAATTTAGGTAGTCCTGGTGGCTCAGATGGTAAAGAATCTGCCTGCAATGTGGGAGACTGGGTTCAATCCCTGGGTTGGAAAGATCCCCTGGAGGAGGGCATAGCAACTCACTCCAGTATTCTTGCCTGCAGAATCCCCATGGACAGAGGAGCCTGGCAGGCTACACTCCATGGGGTCACAAAAAGTTGGCCACGACTAAGCAACTAAGCACAGCACACCCATATTTTATAGGTAATGGAGCCAACTCATAGAAATATAAGGTAAGTAGTTGCCCGAGGTCACCAAGCTAACAGTTGGCAGAGTCCAATTTCCAACTCAAAGTTACACTCTCGATGAAAAAAAAAGTTACACCTCTTTGAGAAAAAGAGCCAGATATTGGCTGCATGCAAATCTTATACTTCAGCATGTCCAAGACCATAAACAATTAAAATGCAAATAATAAACTAAGGAAATGACTAATAACAAATGTAGAAGAGGTGATTATCCTTAATATATAAATAACTAATACAAATTGAAAAGGAAAACACTATGACCCCAACAGAAAGAGAGATCAAGGTAGAGCAATTCACAAAGAAGAAAATGTGTGTACAGGTGTGTGTGTGTGTGTGTGTAAAAGACTGGAAGGAAAGAGCCAAAGTATCAATAAGTATTTCTTTGTGGTGAAATTATTAAATCACTTTATGACTTTATATGTTTTGTCTACAATGAGCATATATTTATTTTATGATCAAGAAAAACGAAAGCTAGTCATATTGGCTCCAAACAAACTTGATCTCATAGCAATTGCTAATCTTGTCCTCCACTGTCATCTGGAAGTTCACATTTGCATTTGACAAATTTCTCTGGGACAACATTCATTCATTCATCCATTCATTCATTCATCCAGCTAGTATACTTCTTGACCATATACTGAATACTAGTGTGTAGCCAGGCAATAAATAAGTAAAATACACAGACATGGGCCTTGCATACAAAAAGCTACATTAGGAGACAGACTTTAAGCAAATTACATGACTAATTAAAGACCGATGGCAGTTAAGATCTCTTAAGCTAAGTCACTTCAGCTATTACAGATGGCTTCCCTGGTGGCTCAGATGGTAAAGTATCTGCCTGCAATGTGGGAGACCCAGGTTTGATCCCTGGGTCGGGAAGATCCCCTGGAGAAGGAAATGGCAACCCACTCCAGTACTCTTACCTGGAGAATTTCATGGACGGAGGAGCCTGGTAGGCTACAGTCCACGTGGTCGCAAAGAGTCGGACACGACTGAGCGACTTCACTCACTCACTCACTCACCTACATTCTACTTACTCCTTTCATCTATGTTGTTGTTTAGTCACTATCATGATCCCCATTCACCAGTTCAAAGTGAACTTGGATTCTCAGGTCAGTCATCCTCTGAAAATGGTCCCACCCAGCCCTCTAAACATCTCCTAGCTGCCAAGTCATCTGCACGTGTCCCAGGACTTCATCAGACTTGACCTCCCTGCTATATCTGATTTTGTTGACCACTCGTCTGGAAACTTCACTTCACTCCTCACTTCATTCCCATGGCACCTCAGTTCTCTTTTCTTTCTTCCCATCTCTCTGACTCATTGTTCTAATTCTTCTTTGTTGGCTTATCTTCTTCTACCTTATCCTTAAATTCTGGAGCTTTGTTCCTGTTCTCAGCCCATGGCTCTTCTATTCTACCCATCTCCCTGTCCAGAGTGGTCCCATACATCTCTATGGCTTCAGCTACATCTGTATATCAGTGATTCTCAATCTTCATGGATAGCCCAGATATCATTCCTTAACTTTAGATATGCATTTCTGCATTAGTCAAGATGCAATAGGTTACAATTTGGTTTAAACAATTCAAAACCTCAGTGGTTTCACAAATGTTGATTTCCTATGGACACTGTAACATACATCTGGATAACATTCCAAAGCTCTGTCCTCCAAGTGTTCAGAGTGATGGAAATGCCGTTATCTGGACCTACACATGATGGGACTTCCCTGATAGCTCAGTTGGTAAAGAATCTGCCTGCAATGCAGGAGACCCTGGTTCAATTCCTGGGTCAGAAATCTACTAGATAAAGAACAGGCTACCCACTCCAGTATTATTGGGCTTCCCTTGTGTCTCAGCTGGTAAAGAATCTACCTGCAATGTGGGAGACCTGGGTTCGATCCCTGAGTTGGGAAGATCCCCTGGAAAAGGGAAAGGCTTTTCCATTTATTCTGAATAAAGGCTATTCCCTTTATTCTCCAGTATTCTGGCCTGGAGAATTCCATGGACTATTTTCTCAGTCGTGTCCGACTCTTTGTGACCCCATGGGCTATAGCCAGGTTCTTCCGTCCATGGGATTTTCCAGGCAAGAATACTGGAGTGGTTTGCCATTTCCTTCTCCAGGGGATCTTCCCAATCCAGGGATCGAACCTGGGTCTCTGGCATTGCAGGCAGACTCTTTACTGTCTGAGATACCTGGGAAGCTTCATATAGTCCATGGGGTCTCAAAAAGTTGGACACAAGTGAGCGACTTTCACCTTCACTTTACATGTGATAGGAGACTCAGTCTGCTTGGTCAAGGCAACAGGGGAAGAGAGACTGGAGAGTTATGCTGCTAAATCAATACTTTGGCCCAGAAGCAACTCACATTATTACCACTCATAGCCTGTTGGTTAGAAATTGTCACAACACCCCATCTAACTTCAAATGGAATCCTCCAATGTGCTGGTAAGAACAGGCAAACTGGATATGGGTGAGGACTACAAGCCTCTATCAAAATATCCAACAGAGTACTAGACAGCTCTGTGTAACTATGATGTAGGCACATAAAATTGAGTATGTCCAAAACAGAACTCTTGCCTCTAGCACTGCCCTAGATTCATAAATATTCTCTCTGCCTCCCGTCTTGCCCTTTTCCTATGAAACCAATATACTCTCCACCTTACATCTTTCCTGAACACAAATGTGATTGTGTCACTCTCATAGCTAAAACACTTTTCAGTGGCTCCATGTTGCTCAAGATGTGGCACTGAGGCTGTTCACAATCTGGCCTTCATCACCTCTCCAGTCTCACTTCTGTCCCCTTTCTCATGAGCACCATCCCAAACTCCTGGCAATTCCTTGACTGCACCATACTGTCTCATACTCCACACACCTTTCTCATGCTAGGTTGCCACTCCTTCGACCGTCCTTTCTACCATCTCACTCCTTCTTACCTTTTAAAATTTATCTTAATCATCCCCTCCTTCATGAAGTCATCCCTAAAACCCTGCAATCACTCCATTTATGCAGGAAATAGATCCATTGTGCCAAAGCAATGTATTCACTTTGGTACCTGATTCCCATGGAATCGATTTCTAGAAATTTCACATTTTCACATTTGCATTTGACAAATTTCTCTGGGACAATATTCATTCATTCACCCATTTATTCATTCATCCAACTAGTATACTTCTTGAGCATCCACTGAATACTAGTGTGTAGCCAGGCAGTAAATAAGTAAAATACACAAACATGGGTCTTACATACAAAAAGCTACATTAGGAGACACACTTTAAGCAAATTACATGGCTGGATTTGAACCAACTCAAAAAATTCAGATTATTAAATCTAAGACCTGGAGGTTATGATCTATAGTACTCTCCCTGTCTGCACACCATCTCATTATCAAGAGCCCTTTATCCCTTCCTCTGTTGATGGACATGTAGGTTGTTTCCTACATCTTGGCTACCATGAACAGTACTAAAATGGACACAGGAACACTAATACCACTGTGATATCTTCAATTCTTTTGGATAAATGCCTACAAGTGGGAATGCTAGATCATATGACAATTCTGTGTTTAATTTTTGAAGAACCGAGGGCAGTCCTGTGATGGCAGAGGAATAGGACAGGGAGACCACTTTCTCCCCACAAATTCATCGAAAGAACATTTGAACACTGAGCAAATTGCACAAAACAACTTCTGAATGCTGGAAGAGGACATCAGGCACCCAGAAAGGCAGCCCATTATCTTCAAATAGAGATAGGACAAAATATAAAAGATAAAAAGAGAGACAAAAGAGTTAGAGATGGAGACCCGTCCTGGGAAGGGAGTCTTAAAAGAGGAGAAGTTTCCAAACACCAGGAAACCCTCTCACCAGCAGGTCTGTGGGGAGTTTTGGAACCTCAAACAACAACATAACCGGGAGGAAAAATAAATAAATAAATAAATCAGTTCAGTAACTCAGTCATGTCCGACTCTTTGTGACCCCATGAACCACAGCATGCCAGGCCTCCCTGTCCATCAACAATTCCCGGAGTTAACCCAAACTCATGTCCATCAGGTCAGTGATACCATCCAGCCATCTCATGCTCTGTCGTCCCCTTCTCCTCCTGCCCCCAATCCCTCCCAGCATCACGGTCTTTTCAAATGAGTCAACTCTTCACATCAGGTGGCCAAAGTATTGGAGTTTCAGCTTCAACATCAGTCCTTCCAATGAACACTCAGGACTGATCTCCTTTAGGATGGACTGGATGGATCTCCTTGCAGTCCAAGGGACTCTCAAGAGTCTTCTCCAGCACCACAGTTCAAAAGCATCAATTCTTCGGTGTTCAGCTTTCTTCACAGTCCAACTCTCACATCCATGCATGACCACTGGAAAAACCATAGCCTTGACTAGACGGACCTTTGTTGGCAAAGTAATGTCTCTGCTTTTTAATATGCTGTCTAGGTTGGTCATAACTTTCCTTCCAAGGAGTAAGTGTCTTTTAATTTCATGGCTGCAGTCACAATCTGCAGTGATTTTGGAGCCCAAAAAGATAGAGTCTGACACAGTTTCCACTCTTTCTCCATCTTTTTGCCATGAAGTGATGGGACTGGATGCCATGATCTTAGATTTCTGAATGTTAAGCTTTAAGCCAACTTATTCACTCTCCTCTTTCACTTTCATCAAGAGGCTCTTTAGTTCTTCGCTTTCTGCCATAAGGGTCGTGTCATCTGCATATCTGAGGTTATTGATATTTCTCCCGGCAATCTTAACTCCAGCTGTGCTTCATCCAGCCCAGCGTTTCTCATGATGTACTCTGTACATAGGTTAAATAAGCAGGGTGACAATATACAGCCTTGACATACTCCTTTCCCGATTTGGAACCAATCTGCTGTTCCATGTCCAGTTCTAACGCTTGCTTCCTGACCTGCATACAGATTTCTCTGGAGGCAGGTCAGGTGGTCTGGTATTCCCATCTTTTTCAGAATTTTCCACAGTTTGTGGTGATCGACACGGTCAAAAGCTTGGCATAGTCAATAAAGCAGAAATAGATGTTTTTTCTGGAACTCTCTTGCTTTTTTGATGATCCAGCGGATGTTGGCAATTTGATCTCTGGTTCCTCTGCCTTTTTTAAATCCAGCTTGAACATCTGGAAATTCATGTTTCATGCACTGTTGAAGCCTGGCTTGGAGAATTTTGAGCATTACTTTCCTAGTGTGTGAGATGAGTGCAATTGTGCAGTATTTAGAGCATTCTTTGGCATTACCTTTCTTTGGGATTGGAATGAAAACTGACATTTTCCAGTGTGGCCACTGCTGGGTTTTTCCAAATTTGCTGGCATTTTGAGTGCCGCACTTTCACAGCATCATCCTTTAGGATTTGAAATAGCTCAACTGGAATTCCATCACCTTCGTTAGCTTTGTTCACAGTGATGCTTCCTAAGACCCACTTAACTTTGCATTCCAGGATGTCTGGCTCTAGCTGAGTGATCACATCATCGTGATTATCTGGGTCATGAAGATCTTTTTTGAATAGTTCTTCTGTGTATTCTTGCCACCTCTTCTTAATATCTTCTGCTTCTGTTAGGTCCCTACCATTTCTGTCCTTTATTGTGCCCATCTTTGCATGAAATGTTCCCTTGGTATCTCTAATTTTCTTGTGGAGATTTCTAGTCTTTCCTATTCTATTGTTTTCCTCTATTTCCTTGCAGTGATAACTAGGAAGGCTGTCTTATCTCTCCTTGGTATACTTTGGAACTCTGCATTCAAATGGGTATATCTTTCCTTTTCTCCTTTGCCTTTAGTTTCTCTTCTTTTCTCAGCTATTTGTAATGCCTCTTCAGACAGCCATTTTGCCTTTTTGCATTTGTTTTTCTTGGGGATGGTCTTGATCCCTGCCTCCTGTACAATGTCATGAATTTCTGTCCATAATTCTTCAGGCACTCCATGAGATCTAATCCCTTGAATCTATTTCTCCATGCCAGTGTATAATCATAAAGGATTTGATTTAGGTCATATTTGAATGGTTTAGTGGTTTTCCCTACTTTCTTCAATTCAGTCTGAATTTGGCAATAAGGAGTTCATGATCTGAGCCATAGTCAGCTCCTGGTCTTGATTTTGCTGACCGTATAGAGCTTCTCCATCTTTGGCTTCAAAGAATATAATCAATCTGATTTCAGTATTGACCATTTGGCGATGCCCATATGTAGAGTCTTCTCTTGTATTGTTGGAAAAGGGTGTTTGCCATGACCAGTGCATTCTCTTGGCAAACCTCTATTAGCCTTTGCCTTGCTTCATTCTGTACACCAAGGCCAAATTTGCCTGTTACTCCAGGTGTTTCTTGACTTCCTACTTTTGCATTTCAGTCCCCTATAATGAAAAGGACATTTTTTTAGGGTGTTAGTTCTAGAAGGTCTTGTAGGTCTTCACAGAACCGTTCAACTTCAGCTTCTTCAGCATTACTGGTCAGGTCATAGACTTGGATTACTGTGATATTGAATGGTTTGCCTTGGAAATGAACAGAGATCATTCTGTGGTTTTTAGATTGTATCCAACTACTGCATTTTGGACTCTTGTTGACTATGATGGCTACTCCATTTCTTCTAAGGGATTCTTACCCACAGTAGTAGATATAATGGTCATCTGAGTAAAATTCACCCATTCCAGTCCATTTTAGTTAGCTGATTCCTAAAATGTCGTCATTCATGCTTGCCATCTCCTGTTTGACCAGTTCCAATTTGCCTTGATTCATGAACCTAACATTTCAGGTTCCTATGCAATATTGCTCTTTACAGCATCAGACTTTACTTCTGTCACCAGTCATATCTGCAACTGGTTGTTGTTTTTGCTTTGGCTCCGTCTCTTCATTGTTTCTGGAGTTATTTCTCCACTGATCTCCAGTAGCATTTTGGGCACCTACAGACCTGGGGAGTTCATCTTTCAGTGTCCTATCTTTTTGCCTTTTCATACTTTTCATGGGGTTCTCAAGGCAAGAATACTAAAGTGGTTTTCCATTCCCTTCTCCAGTGAACCACGTGTTGTCAGAACTCTCTTCCATGACCCATCCATCTTGGGTGGCCCTAAACAGCATGGCTCATAGTTTCATTGAGTTAGACAAGGCTGTGGTCCATGTCATCAGATTGATAAGGACTTCCCTGGTGGCTCAGACGGTAAAGCATCTGCCTACAATGTGGGAGACCCGGGTTCAATCCCTGGGTGGAGAAGATCCCCTGGAGAAGGAAATGGCAATCCACTCCAGTACTATTGCCTGGAAAATCCCATAGGCAGAAGAGCCTGGTAGGCTACAGTCCATGGGGTCACAAAGAGTCGGACACAACTGAGTGACTTCACTTCACTTCACTTCACCCTCTGATGGATAAGGATAAGAGGCTTATGGAAGCTTCCTGATGGAAGAGACAGACTGAGGGGGAAACTGGATCTTGTTCTGATAGGCGGGGCCTTGCTAAGTAAATCTTTAATCCAATGTTCTGTTGATGGGTGGGGCTGTGTTCCCCCCCTGTTTTTCACCTGGGGCCAAACTATGGTGGAGGTAATGAAGTTAATGGCGACCTCCTTCAAAAGGTCCCATTCAGACACTGCTACACTCAGTGCCCCCCACCCTGCAGCAGGCCACCGCCGACCCACACCTCTGCTGGAGAGTCCTGGACACTCACAGGCAAGTCTGGGTCAGTCTCTTGCGGGGTCACTTTCATTATATGATGTATCAAAGTAGTCAAATTCATAGAGTCAAGCTGTAGAATGGTGGTTTCCCAGAAAGGGAGAAGTTATTAATCAGTGGGCATAAAGCTTTGGTCAACAAATTGAAATAGTTACAAATTAAATTTTAAATATGATTTTTAATTTAGTTTTAAAATAAAATAAATCACTTTTATTGAAGGCACCTCACCCCCTCCTAGTTATTCTCTCAAATGTATTCGGAGATACCAGACTATTGAGACAGACGTGGATAAGTCTCTCCAGTGCCAAGAAAATAACATCTAGTGAGTCCAAAGACCTGGGATCCATCACATATAATAAAACAGACTTTCACTGCTCCCTCTCACCTTCCCCATGCTTACACTTCACTCAGGCATCCTGGCCCCCCTTTCAGTGCTCCCAAAGACTCGTGTTCTCTGTTGCCACTGGGACTTCTCATGTATGCACACACAAACACACACATACAGAAAGAGGGGGGACCAATATACAATACTCATCATGAAAATACTTCCTCAATGACTAAATGAAGGACGTGGAGTTGTTCTCATTACATTGGGATAGAGTGTCCAGAGTATCCCCTGTTATGGTTCTGAGAAATCTCCTAAGAGCACAATGGGATAGGCACCAGGATGAAAGTAAAAGTGAAGTCATTCAGTCGTGTCCGACTCTTGGTGACCCCATGGACTGTAGCTTGCCAGGCTCCTCCATCCATGGAATTTCTCCAGGCAAGAATACTTGAGTGGGTTGCCATTTCCTTCTCCAGGAGATCATCCCAACCCAGGGATCGAATCCAGGTTTCCCACACTGCAGGCAGAAATCTGAGAGCACAATAGGATAGACACCAGGATAGGCACTATGATCCACCAGACTTATCCTGCAATGGATTTGTTAACAGGAAGAGGAAAAAGCTAAGTACTTACACTGAATATCAGCAAAGAAATCCATGTAGTTCATCTCATTTCATTTTCATCCATTCACATTTCCACAGAAGAGAAAAGAGGAGAGAGAATATGAGCCCATGTGAAGGATGCATGGTGACCCTAGGACCCATCCTCTTTTCAGTTGGATCATTCACATTGCATCAGTGGTGTGCATTGTGTGAAGTAAGATGATATTCCAAAGCTATGGCCCCTCCTTGGTCCTCCGATTTCTATCTGCCCATGCCCTGTTCCTTGCCACCACAAATCTAATCAGTGCCTATTTGAAGATCAAGGGAAAAACTTAAGGATGCACAGAAGATTTTCAAGAGATCAGACTTGAGAGCCTGAAATCCTTACCAGTTTAACCCTATCCCAGAAAGAATTCTTTCTCTGGATATTCAAAGAAGCACCAGTGATGAAATTGTGCTCTAAAGACACCTCGAGCCAACTACATTACTTCTGAGTGGAGGCAGCCTGGTCAGAGGTTAGAATGGTGGGGAAAAAAATGTGTTTTCATTTGTGTTTCAGTCTCCAGTACTGCTTTAGTAGCTGAAGATCAGAAACTAAAAGTGGACAGGCAGGCATTATCTGAGGTTGAGCTTTTTATAATGGTGAATGTTTGGAAAGGGCAAAATCAGATAGTTAGCGCAAGCCAGGGTCTTAAAGATACTGCCTTACATTCAGACATCTTTCCCCTGAGAATAACTTAGGGACAGTGCTGAAAAATGCTCATGTTTTTTATAGTAATCTTCCTGGCTGCCCTCAAGAGCATTTTATAAAGTGTTTTATATGTACTGGCAATCAGAAGTGGGATTCTGAGTGCAGTGTTGGATACATTAAAAGCAGTGATCACTCCATTAATAGGCCTCACTCACGAGTATGACCTGTCTACCCTACCGTCTAGGTTAGGTTCCAAAAGCAGGAGTAGTCTTGGCAGTACATGGCTTTATTCTTTCAGGCGCCTGACGTACTCCAGCTAAGAGACAATGTCATCTCCGGTTCTGACCCTCTTTTGAAATAGATGTTACTGTAATATTGGATTTCCCTCATTACATAACATAACCCTTTTATTTATTCATCAGCAACTTTTTTTTTTTTTCTTCTCTCCATTTATACCCACACTTTTCCACCTAATGTCCCAAACCTAAGAGACACTGTGCTGGCAGCAATAGTAGTTTAGCAAGTAATAGAAAGCAATAGCAGGCAGCAACACTCTTGTTCACACAGAGTAACATTACATAGGTTACAAAGATGCAACTAGTGGGCTATTTTTACGGCCAGGCTGAATTACTGTTAGTCCCAATTTGACAGATGGGATGAAGGCACAGCCTGCCCCTTCAGGTCCTTAGGAATTGTGTCTAAAGATCAGACACATGTGTATTGCTGAGACTACTCCTCTCCTGGAACCTGACCAGATTGAATAGAAACGTGCAGACCTGAGTGGCTTCATCCTGGGAGACATTTTCATAAGACGTGATGAAGGATTGGAGAGTTATTAATGACTGAGTGAGAATCTAGGAAGGTGTCACTATCTTGACTTACAGGATTGTTAGGCGGTAAGGGGTCATCCTTGTTTCCAGACCTTGTGTGATAGCTGCAGCCCTGGTCCTGTGACCATAGCACCAAGTAAGGAGGAAAAAAAAAACTGCAGTGATACAGGGAAGGATGTACACACACCTTCCTCACACCGTCTTCCCCAGATCCACTAGGAAGATGGAAATCTCTCCAGTGGGGACCATCCTTTAGCCCCACTCCTATTCATGTTGAGTGTGAGTACACACTCATGAAGGCCTGTAACCCAGCCTTTCATGCCTTGATTTCTCCATTTTAGACAACCAACGTTTCAACTGCCCATTCCCATTCTCCACCAAACTATTACTCTCCGAGATCTCTCTGCCCATCACTGGACATTATCAGCTATAAGGTGATGTCCTTGCTCTGAAGAAATGACGCTCTGCTGTCCAAACTGGTGCACTATCTTCTGGTTCTTTTAGGGCACTCAGAGCATCTGCATCTGCCACCTGTAAGCCCCATCGAGGGTCTCTGTCTATTGCTGGCAGGACTCATTTGCAGCCTCCAGGGCCACCAGCCACAGTCTGACCGTAGAGCCATCTGCAGTCTCTGTCCGCTGCTGGCACACACAACAGTCCTTATTGGCAAGTTCTGCCTCAGAGGCTGCAAGAGGACTATGCCTAGATTCAGTCTGTCTGTCTGCACATTGCTGCCAACCCCTGGTGTCCACTTATCTCATGGACCCAGGCAGCTGCCTTAAGTGAGCACATGGGAATATCTGCTTGAGAATTCCAATCACCTTCCCAACCTGAAGGGGTGCTTCTGATGGGCCTCAACTTTCCTACTTTGATGTAGCCCTCCGATTTCCGCAGGGCTGTGTCTCACACAGACAATCATGTAATAGGCCAGGTTTCTACCACCCTTCTGCTTGACCACAGGGCCAGACCACTGGCCACTGCCCAGGAGTCAGTAAAGAGCCAAACACAGGGGCTTTTTTTTTTTTTTTTTCTTTACCACTTTTCAGTTCTTCCATCACTGCTGGGAAAATAGCATGCAATTCAGCCCACTGAGATGACTGATTTTGTTTTACCTTCTTTTATTGGAGTGGAGGCCTCTGAAACAGGATGTCATCCATTCACCATGGAACTGCAGTCCACAAACCGAACAGCTCTCTGTTAAGAGCTCTTTACTGGGCACTATCCAAGTGCTGATAGAATTTGGCAGCTCCTCCCTCAGTTCCAGAGTCAGTCCTGGCAGAGGCTCCCTGCTACTGAAACTCCCCTCCTTGCATTCCCCAGGCAGCAGATTCCATGGGTTAAGGGCTCAGTCCTACAATATTGCCTTCCCACCACTTCAGATGCCAGTTTCAAGCCCAAGTTATCACCCTCACTTCTGACCAATCAGCTACAGACTGAAGGTCCCAGTGATTCACCACCACTCCAGCCCCCACAGGTTCAACTAATTTACTAAAGCAGCTCACAGAATTCAGAGAAAACATGTTACTTACAAGACCCTCAGTTGATCATAAAATGATATAACTCAGGCACAGCCAGATGAGAGGGAAGCTGAGGGCAAGGCCTGGGGAATGGAAGCAGGGTTTCCATGACTTCTCCAGGTGCTCCCCTCACCTCCATGTAGTCACCACCCCGGAAGCTCTCCGACCCTGTCTTTTCAGGTTTTTATGGAGACTTCTTTGTATTCATATGATGGGCTAAATTACTGACCACTGGTAACTGAACTCAATCTACAACCCATCACTGTTTCCCAGAGGTGGGGGAGAAAGGACTGAAAGTTGCAACCCTCTAATCACTTGGTTAAGGCTCCTGGCAAGAAGCCTCCTACACCTAAGGGCTTTCCAAGAGCTACCTCATTAACATAACAGACAACACCTTTATGGCTCTTCAGTTCAGTTCAGTGGCTCAGTCGTGTCCGACTGTTTGCAACCCCATGGACTGCAGCACGCCAGGCCTCCCTGTCCATCACCAACTCCCAGAGTTTACTCAAAATTATGTCCATTGAGTTAGTGATGCCATCCAACCATCTTATCCTCTGTCATCTCCTCCTCCCACCTTCAATCTTTCCCAATCATATTTATTTTCAAATGAGTCAGTTCTTTGCATCAGGTGGCCAAAGTATTGGAGTTTCAGCATCAATCTTTCCAATGAATATTCAGGACTGATTTGCTTTAGGATTGACTTATTGGATCTCCTTGCTGTCCAAGGGACTCTCAAGAACCTTCTCCATCAATTTTTATGGCTCTTATCACCGGACATTCCAAGGGTTTTAGAATCTGAGAGCCAGGATCCATGAACAAAGACTATATATGAGATTCAGGAGGGAGGGGACATGGGTGTACCTATGGCTGATTCTTGTTGATGTATGACAGAAAACCACAAAATTCTGTAAAGCAATTATCTTTCCATTAAAAAAAAAATGTTTTTAAGGCTATATATGAGAAATATATTTTGGCCCCCGATGCTGGGAAAGATTGAAGGCAGGAGGAGAAGGGGACGACAGAGGATGAGATGGTTAGATGGCATCACCAACTCAATGGACATGAGCTTGAGCAAGCTCCTGGAGATGGTGAAGGACAGGGAAGCCTGGCGTGCTGCAGTCCATGGGGTCACAAAGAGTCAGACATGACTGAGCGACTGAACAACAACAACAACAATATTTTGGTTACCTGAATGACCAAATGTATATTTCTTATAAATCACAATATCACATCTGCTACCCAGAAGCCCCTGTATCCTCTACAGATCATCACTGTCCCTGATGTTGTGGTGACTCAAGGATGAAAGCGCAGATAAAACTAAGGAGGGTCTTGGAATGCAAGAATGGAAAAACCAGAGACCCTTATTGTCCTTCCCTCCCCCATGTTGTAACTATTAACGGATTTCAGGTACTCCTGAGCAGTATGACCTGTCTCCCCTCCTACCCCATAGGGAGAAGGTATTTGTCATACTCTTCCCCACCTAGTATACATGCCTCATCCAGTCAGCAAATGACCTGCAAGACCCCTATCCCATTCCTTGTACCCTGGGTATAAAGTTGGACTAAGGAGCCCTGTTCAACGTTGGTTCTCCCTTGAGCTGGCCCACTGTTCTAATAGCGTCTCCCGTTCTAATAAACTTTATTTCCCTCTCATTCTGTCTCATGTCTGGAAATTATTTTCCAGCCTGCGCCTGGACCATGACAGATGTCACTATCCTAAATTGTACAGTAACTAGTTCCCTGTTTTTCTATGTGATTTAACCACATATATATGCAGTACCAATTCTTTCAGTATAGTTTTCCATGGTTTTGAATTTTCTATAAATGAAATCACCATGTGTTTCTTTTGGTCTTGCTTTTTTTTTCACTCAGCATAATGTTATAAGATTCATCTATGCCATATTTTGCTGTATTTAATTTGGTTTTTATTAATATTCCACAGTTTACCTACACAATCTATTGATGGCCATTTGGTTTGTTTCTAGTTTTTCACAATTGGGAATCATGTTAACATGATTATGAGCATGTGTGGATTTAGGGAATATACATAGTAATAGACTTTCTGAGTCATAGTTGTACTTCATTTTCTACTTCTTAGAAAATGTCAAATTATTTTCCAAAGTAGTCCCATCAGTTTTTATTCTCACTAAAAGTGATATCTCATCTCCTTTGGTTTGAAGTCAGGATTTTCTCATAGCCTACCACATGGGCCTGGCCTCCTAAGTATTCTCTTGTGTTCCTAGTTGGCTAAGAATTTTTATCATAAAAGAATGTTGAATTTATCACATGGTTTATCTGCATCTATTGAGATGATCATGTGATTTCCCCCCTTTAATTTACTGATGTAGTGAATGACACTGTTTGAGTTTCTAATGGTGATCTTGTATTCCTGGGATATAGCCTACTTTGTCATGATGATTTATCCTATTTATATGTTGCTGAATTCTATTTGCTAATATTTGGTTAAAGTTTTTATATCTATCACAATGAATGAGGTCACCCTCCATTTTCCCTTTCTTTTAATGTTTTTGTCCATCAGAATTAAGCTGGCCTCATGAAGTAAGTCTGGGACTATTCACTCATTTTGTGTTCTCTGGAAGGTTTTGTGCAAAACTGGATTTTTTTCTTGCTTGAATATTTGGTAGGACTTGCCAGTGAAGCCATCTGGGCCTGGAGTTTTCTTTGTGGGAAGGCTCCTGAATAGTGATTCAATTCTTTGGTTTCTAACTCTTGTCAAATGAATTTGGGTATGTTATGTTTTCTAGGAATTCATCCATTTTATCTAAATTTTCTAACTTATCAACATCCTATTCCTCATAATAATGTATTATTCTTTTAAGTATCTGAGGCATATTTAGTGACATCTTTTTCATAGCCAATCATATTTATTTTACAGGACAGGTATAAAAAGATATATGATTTCCATTTGTTAAAAAAAAAAAACACTTATTCTGATAACTGAATTCTTTCTAAATTTATCTTACTTTTATTTATTTTTACAATACATCGTACTTTTAAATATTTTGATACTTGTTTCAATTCTAAGGGTAAGTGTTTTTGAAGTTACTAAAATCCAGTGATTCTCCCAAGTAAAATGGGAAATGATAAGCAATTTATCACGTTTCATGGGATTACTTGAAATAATATTTTTTAATTTATTTTTTGCCAATCATTGTTTTTCATGCTGTTTTCCCAGTCTTCTTTTCAACCTTGTGTTCCCTCCTACAAATTTTTCTCTGGTCACCAACCTATGAACATATCACACTCTATTCAACTCTGGTCCATGCTTCTGCCCTTCCTGTTACCTGGAAGGCTTTTCCTCACCTATCTCCATCTAGCAGAGTCCTAACCATCCTTACATAGGCAACTAACCCTGAAATGAGAGAATTTCACTCTCCTTCCTACAGTCCCTGTATCCTCCTCAAAGGACAGCTGATGTAGTATGCTCTCGACATGACTTCAGAGAGGCAGCGTGATACAGAGAGGTAGAATGGGAGGATGGAAATGAGCAGGAGGAACGTGGAGATTTGGGAGATGTTCCCAGTCCTTAACAGAACTACAGAAAAATTCCATCTTTCCTAGATTTTTTTCCTCTGCAGGTATCTCAAGGCAATCTTCCTCTGGGAGAACACTGTCTCCCCATGATACTGATGTAAGGATTTGAAGGCACCAGTTATTTGTTCTCATAGTACCTGAACATCTTGTTGTTTTGGAAAGTTTTGATGCACAAGCAATATCAACATCTGTTTCAAGGATCTCTGCTGGAATTGCAGCTTCACACAGCCAAATTGCCTATGCTTCCATCAAGGAAATGGCTATTTATTTTATGCAGCCATCTGGGCTCTAACTAGGATGTTTTGTCATTTGTGGTCTTGTTTTCTGGCTTTTTCTTTTAAGGATAAAAATTTGATGACTTCATAAGCAATTTCATATATATACGTATATACATAAAATCAAACATAAATGGTGCCCAAGTTCTTTACCATGTCACTGTGGTGATAACTATTCCAGTCCAGCATCCTCTCTTCCCTTCCCCTCCCCCAACTGCTGTTATTTGGCTCTCCAGCATTTACACTTTGGTGGAAAACAAGTTAATAAACTCCACAGGGCCCATATGCAATTGTCTAAAGACTTTCTACGGGACTGACTTCCTCTGAAAAGAGGCAGGCTATTTGGAGACTCAACATGCTACCAAATGGTATTCTCCCCTACCTTCCTACCTCCCAACAATCTATCAAGGAAATGGTTTGTCTTATCACTTTAACAAGCATTCTCATAATCTCAAACATTGGAAACATTTCTTCATCTTTTATGGTGGCTTCTCAAGAGGAATATCACAAATGACTTGTGGTCTAGAGCAACAGTCTCCAACCTTTTTGGCGCCAGGGACCAATTTTGTGGAAGACAATTTTTCCCCAGATTGGGGTAGGGGGAGATGATTTCAGAATGATTCAAGTGCATTAAATTTATTGTGCACACACTTTATTTCTGATCTAATGCCACCACTGATCTGATGGGAGGTACCGGTCTGTGACCCAGACGTTGGGAACCCTTGGTCTAGACTGTAGTTTCAGTGACTACCACTGTAGGGAAAACTAGGGGGTGGAGTGAGTGATCTGAAAACAACCAATTTATCTATTAAAATGCTATATCCTCCTTTTATTGAACTCAATTTACTCAGGATCATGACTTTTATGAAGTCTTCCAAGAATTCTTATTTGAAAAATAAAAATACATGATACTCCCATTGACAACACATTGCTTCTCATATTCCTGGCAATCTCACTTACTCAGAATGGAGCCATAAATAGGAAGAACTTTGAGAGACCTATAAGCTGCCCAAATAAATGTTGCAGAGTTCACACTCCAAAGCTTATAGACTATTCATAGAAGAGTACTTCAGCCACACTCTACTGTGTGTAATGTACTCTTACATTACACAATTATATCTGGTTTTCCAGCCCATTGCAGATTAGGATCAGCCAATTAGAATGGAAAGAGGAGCTACCAAGGGAGAGATAGAAATATTATCAATAGAAAACACGAAACTAAAAATTCACAGCAGTTCTAGGGCATTTAGAATTGGGCACAAAGCTCTTTACACCTCCATACCCATGAGAGCACACTGTGTTACAAGTCAGTGCAATCATCAATGTTCAGAACGATAACTTGGAGTCACCAAAAGAATGCATTATATTCAGGATTCTCTCTGTAGGAGAGCAGAGAGTGTGAAATATATTTTAGGAAGATTGCCATCCAAAATGATTAACATTTTAAAAGGTAAATTTCAGCAATAGAGAATGGATTATTGAAGTCACCTTCTACCTAGTCTTCTGTGTCCAGTCTCTCCTCCCAGCCCCCAACTACCCACCTCCATCAAGTCATTCTTTGGGTTACTACAAGATTCATTTTCCTAAAATAATGTGCTGTGCTAAGTCACTTCAGTCATGGCCGACTCTTTGCGACCCCATGGACTGTAGCCCACCAGGCTCCTCTGTCCACAGAATTCTCCAGGCAAAAATACTGGAGTGGGTTGCCATTTCCTCCTCCAGGGGATCTTCCTGGCCCAGGGATCGAACCCAGGTCTCCTGTGGCTCCTGCATTGGAGGTGAATTTTTTACCACTGAGCCACCAGGGAAGCCTTCCTAAAGCAATAGCTCTAATCAAATCACTTCCACATTCAGGAATCACTAATGCTTCCTCTCCACCAATAAAATCAACAAAATAAAACATCAACTTATCATTTACACACCTTCCACAGTGCACCCCAATCTACCTTTCCAGCTTTATCTGCCACGATTCCTTCCAAATATACTGCTCTCCAGCTCAGTAGTTCTCAAAGTGTGGTCTTTGGACCAGCAGCACCTGGCAAAGTATTAAAAATGCACGTTACTGGAGCCCACCACAGAACCACTGAGTCAAATACTCTAGGAGTGGAGCCCAGAAAACTGGGTTTTAAGAAGTCTTTCAGGGGGTCCTACTGCAACTCAAGTTTATGAAGCACTAATCTAACCTAGCTGAACTAGCTGTCACATAATGATACTTCTGCCTCTGTGGTTCCCTAATGATGTTTCCTTTGGAATTTCTCTTGCCTTTTCCCCCTTATAAACTCCTACATATTCTTTTTTAATATAAATGTATTTATTTTAAATTGGAGGCTAATTACTTTACAATACTGTATTGGTTTTGCCAAACATTGACATGAATCCCCCACAGGTGTACATGTGTTTCCCATCCTGAACCCCGTCCCACCTCCCTCCCCATCCCCTCCCTCTGGGTCATGCCAGTGGACCAGCCCCAAGCACCCTGTATCATGCATCGAACCTGGACTGGTGATTCATTTCACATATGATAATATACATATTTCAATGCCATTTTCCCAAATCATCCCACCCTCGCCCTCTCCCACAGAGTCCAAAAGACTGTATAGAACAGTCTTTTAAACGCCTACATATTCTTGAAACATATGTCTAATGATATATCCTTTCAGTTCAGTTCAGTTGCTCGGCCATGTTCGACTCTTTGCAACCTCATGGACTGCAGCATGCCAGGCTTCTCTGTCCATCACCAACTAACGGAGCTTACTCAAACTCAAATGTCCATCTAGTCAGTGATGCCATCCAACCATCTCATCCTGTGTTGTCCCCTTCTCCTCCTGCCTTCAATCTTTCCCAGCATCAGGGTCTTTTCCAATGAGTCAGTTCTTCGTATCAGGTGGTCAAAGTATTGGAGTTTCAGTTTCAGCATCAGTCCTTCCAATGAATTCTCAAGACTGATTTCCTTTAGGACTGACTAGTTTGATCTCCTAGCAGTCCAAGAGACTCTCATATCCTTTAAGGAGTATCCTATATTCTACCCAATTAGATGCAAATTCTTTCTTCTACAAACCCTCACAAAAATTTACTTGCAATCCATTCAATTCACTTATTCATTTTTTTCATTCATTCAACTGATAATTCACTGAAGTTGGCTATGTGCCAGGCACAGGGCTCAGGGGTACAGATACAACTAAACAGAAAATTACACCATAGTATTCCGTGCTAGTAAGTATGAGAACATAAAAAGGGGACAACTCTCCCAGACATGGAGGCTTGATAATACTTCTTACAAAAAGTGTCATCTGAGCTGAGTATGAGAAAGATAAGTAGAAGTAATCAGCAAGGAAAATATTTTTAAAATAATATGCAACAGCTAATCAAGACCTGTTTTAAGTAAAAATTCATACATGATATAGAGTCAAGTTGAGTTGTGTGAGTAAATATCATTACGAGAATGTCAAGGTTTTTTGGGGACCTTTTCTTCCATCCAAGAGCAACTTTTATTTCAAAGGTATAGCCAACTCAATTATCTCCAATGGATGCCAGTCATCTAGCTGGTGTCTTGGAGAGTCCCATTTCCTAAAATCTCTAAAGATTAACTCACAGGTGGTTTCTTTCTAAATTCTGCAGCCAGCATTCCTACCTCAAGCCAGCATAAACTATTGCTATAACAATATTTTATTGCTGTTTTGACCACCAAAGTCCCCAACAGGTTCCTCACCAACCTCTCCATCAAATGTCAAATCTCTCATTAAAAGTGTCAAAACTACCACAGAAGTTAACCACTGTTCTAATGCTACACCAGACAATTGACCTTCATCTACAGAGTCTCACGAACTTAAAAGGATCTCTCTTGTCAATTAGGCAAACAACAGTCTTGGGTTACTCCAAGGTTACATGACCCTCAGGCAGTCAAGGGTCAGAGACTTTTGAGACCTGGTGTTTGAAGTGACTCCTGGGAGGAAGAAAGCTATTTTCTAGTTCACTGGAGGCTCCCTTCAGAGTGGGGTGCAAGTCATGAAGATGCGATCTCAAATTGCCTAATCTGCTCAGATATCCTGAGCTCATCCCCCTGAGGTGGCTGTAGACTCGGTGCAACTGACATGATAATCAACAGACAGGAGTCCAACATCAGATCCAAATGCTACCTTCTAACCAAATACTTGGGTGTCAAAGAGGTATGGATGGAAAATTACTTTGTCGTAAAAGCAAGGAGACTATACAGTGCTGGAAAAAAAAGAAAAAACAACACTAAACTTGAAACCGAGTGCCCCTAAAAGCAAGTCCCTTTGCCGAGTTTATGATTGTGAAACCCTTCTGTATTCAGGGGCTTCCCTGGTGGCTCAGCTGATAAAGAATCTGCCTTCAATGCAGGAGACCTTGGTTCGATCCCTGGGTTGGGAAGATCCCCTGGAGAAGGGAACAGCTACCCACTCCAGTATTCTGGCCTGGAGAATTCTATGGACTATATAGTCCATGGGGTGGCAAAGAGTCAGACACAAATGAAAGACTTTCACTCACTTCTCTATCCAGGGGGTTTCCCAGGTGGCTCAGTGGTAAAGAATCTGCCTGCCAATGCAGGAGACACAAGAGACATGGGTTCGATCTCTGGATGGGGAAGATTCCCTGGAGGAGGAAATGGCAACCTATTCCAGTGTTCTTGCCTGAAAAATTACATGGACAGAGGAGCCTCAGTCCAGGGGGTTGCAAAGAGTTGGACATGACTGAGCGACTGAGCACAATTTGTATCCAAAGCATTATTCCTTTTCTTATCCTAATCTGTTTCTTTCAAGATTGAGGAGTATCTAAGAAAAGGGGGGACTGAAACCTTATACAAGCTCCCATGTCCCTGTATTTTGAAGTAGAAGGCTCTTACTTTAGTCTCCCAGGCCTCTCCTGAGTCTCAGAAAGCTGTCTAATGAGTAGGAAGTGTGAAGATGTATTGTTCTGTAGGTGTTCTGTGGGTTGACTGCAATATGTCTAGATGGGGATTTTGTTTTTCTGCTTAGAATTCATTTTGGCTTACTGGATCTGAGGATTGGTTTCTCTCAGCAATTTTGGAAAATTTTCAGCAGTTAATTCTTTAATATTGCTTTTTACTTTATTATCTCCAACAAAAGCACCAATTACATTAAGCCTCTCATTTAGTCCTCCATGTCTTTGGTATAGCTTTCATGTTTCCCATCTCTGTATTTCTGAACTATATTATGGAGAACTTCTTCACGTCTATCTTCCAATTCGTGAGTTTGTTTTCTAACTGTGTTTAATCTTCTAATATAGTCACTGAATTTTTAATTCCAATTATTTTAGGATGATTTTATAACATTCTTTTTGTACTTTTTTGTATTCTTTACGTTATTTATAATTAGAAATTTTCCTTTATAACAAAACATTTCTAATTGTTTAAAAATTTTGAATGATGAATGAGGAAGTAACTTTGGGGACTATCTAGTATAACTATTTCATTTTACATGTAAGAAAATGAAACTGAGATCCGATAACACACTATTTCAAGGTCACACAGTAAGTTAGGGCAAAACCAGACTTGAATTCAACTCTTCTGACCCGCAATTCCAGGTTCACTCCACTGCACTCCAATTCTGAAACAATGCTCCTTATACAGAGAAATGGTACTGCCACCTCCCCAAACTGTACATTTTTCTTTTGTTTTTTTTTTCTTTTCTATTTCATAATAGTTTGTTGAGATAAATCATCTGTTTTAATCCTTAAGTTCTAAGGTCCCCTTTGACTGATTTCACTTTTGCATTCATACTATCATTTCTGAGATAACATGAAATGATATCTCAGAAAAGAGATCAGTTAAAATGTCCTCCATGTCATCACTTCAACTAGAAATTTCTATGTAAGACATCAAATTAAGCATTCTAAAGTTTGTTCCACTCTCATAGACCTACCACACTCTGCAGTTTACAAAGCATTCTCACATTCACTACTTCTGGGATCCTCACCAATCCTGAAGCAGGTACTCAGAGGTTGTTGTTTCCCTAGAGGTGGATTCTCTGTACTAATGAATCAAATATCCCTCTCTTACACTTTACTTTGTTTTTGTGATTTTTTTTATTACTTTTTCAAGAGGAGAACCCAAACAGTGTAATCTTGAGCCACATAAAACCTGGATCTGACCTTGATAACCTCCAGACAGCAACTGAGGCTAAGTGAAATTAAGTGATTTCACCAAGATATAATGGCCATTAAATTATGTGTATAGAGCAAGACCAATTAATTATTCTGAAGTGAGTGTTTTTTCATAGGCTGTCATGGCAAAACATCCTGAACTGGACCACATTTCCACATAGTTGTTAACTGAACTAAGATGACTTGCTGGTAGAATATTCTGAAATATTCCCTGGTGTTTTTCCACATTCACATATCCCTGCACTACACAAGCCCAAACTTCTGGAGCATTCCACACACACTGCCTTCGAGTTAGTACTGTCACTGCAGAGAGGTAGAGAAGAGAGACGCGAGTGGTCCCCTCTTGAATTTCAGCTTTTGAAGCCCATGGCAGACATACCTGTAAGGAGACAGTCTGGCAGGAGTTCCCTGTACTACCACAGCATAGGAACCATACGGATTAGTGCCAGAACAGTACAGATTACAAAGGGGTGAAATTAAACCCTGTGATAACCAGAAATGGTGTGTGTGAGAGAGAGAGGAGGATATCCCCTTATTCCCGAGAGAAAGTATGAGCTGGTGGGCCCAAAAGAATCATATCGTTGTGAGGAGGGGACAATGCTGGATAAAGTAGCATGCACCATACAATGGGAGGCCATGGGGACAGTCTCAGAGGATGCTCCATGGAGGTGACAGTGGACAAAAATCATAGGGGATGATGGACCTCACGGGAACAGCTGGCATGACCCATGCCATAAAGTTTTATAAACCCCCTATAACCTAGGGGCTTCCCTTGTGGCTCAGCTGGTAAAGAATCTGCCTCCAATGCGGAGACCTGGGTTTGATCCCTGGGTTAGGAAGATCCCCTGGAGAAAAGAACAGCTACCCACTCCAGTATTCTGGCCTGGAGAATTCCATGGACTGTATAGTCCATGGGGGTCGCAAAAAGTCAGACACAACTGATGGACTTTCACTTTCACTTTCATAACCTAGAAGGCAGTCAAGGGGAGGGAATGGGAAGAAGGATCCTGATGTGAGCAAAGACCTAAAAGTAACTGACATTGCACTTTGCACCATCTAGCAAATTCAGGACTTGAGAAAGAAGCCAAATTCACTTAGAAAAATAGTAAACCAAGTCGAGAAACTGAGTTGTGTGCACTATGAAATTTGTATCCACTATATGAGTATTTTTCAGCAAACATTACTATATTGGCAGAAGGTGTGATTTAGTAGAAAAGACTTCTACTTAGAATGAGAGTGTGTATCTTTAAGTCCCAGCTCTGCCAGTTACTAACTCTGTGATCTTGAGCAAGTAACTTAACCTCTCTGAAACTCAGTTTTCTCTTTTTTTTTAATGTATTTATTTTAATTGGAGGCTAATTACTTTACAATATTGTAGTGGTTTTGCCTTACATTGACATGAATAAGCCACAGGTGTATGTGTATTCCCTATCCTGAACCCCGCCCCCACCTCCCTCCCCATTGCATCCCTCAGGGTCATCCCAGTGCATCAGCCCTGAGCACCCTGTCTCATGCATTGAACCTGCACTGGTGATCTGTTTCACATATGATAATATACATGTTCAATGCTATTCTCTCAAATCATCCCACCATCGCCTTCCCCCACAGAGTCCAAAAGACTGTTCTATACATCTGTGTCTCTTTTGCTGTCTCGCATACAAGGTTATCATTACCATCTTTATAAATCCCATATATATGCGTAGTATACTGTACTGGTGTTTTTCTTTCTGGCTTACTTCATTCTGTATAATAGGCTCCAGTTTCATCCATCTCATTAGAACTGATTCAAATGTACTCTTTTTAATGGCTGAGTAATATTCCATTGTGTATATATACCACAGCTTTCTTATCCATTCATCTGCTGATGGGCATCTAGGTTGCTTCCATGTCCTGGCTATTATAAACAGTGCTGCGATGAACATTGGGGTACACGTGTCTCTTTCAGTTCTGGTTTCCTCAATGTGTATGCCCAGCAGTGGGATTGCTGGGTCCTATGGCACTGTCACAGCTGCCCATGTCCGAGGTAGGGGGCAGAAACCAGGAGGACCCCATGCCCGAGGGGCAGCGGCCGAGAGGAGCTGCCCCACATCCGAGGTCAGGGGTGGCGGCTGAGAGGAGCTGCCCCATGTCCAAGGAGCGGTGGCTGTATGGGCGCCGGAGGGCCTAGAGGAGCTATTCCACGTTCAAGGTCGGGAGGGACGGCCGTGAGGAGATACCGCTCGTCCAAGGTAAGGAGCAGTGGCTGCACTTTGTTGGAGCAGCTGTGAAGAGATACCCCACGTCCAAGGTAAGAGAAACCCAAGTAAGACGGTAGGTGTTGCAAGAGGGCATGAGAGGGCAGACACACTGGAAATATTCTCTTAAGCTGTGTTAATGAAACTATGTATTTGCTTGGAAACCTGCCTATCTTCAAGATTCATGTCAATTGTTTTATGGCCCAGGATGACTCACCTCATGCCAGTGCTATCTCAAAATGCATGTTGTGGGTGAGGGGTCTGGTGTGGCTCTCTCAGTTTTGAGGCATTTCTTGTCTCTATGCTATAAATTAGTAAGGGGGCACTCTTTCTGCCCCCTTCTGATGTCTATGTTGGAAGTTTTCTCTATCTCTTATATACTTTAATAAAACTTTATTACACAAAAGCTCTGAGTGATCAAGCCTCGTCAGTGGCCGCAGATCGAATTCCTCTCCTCTGGAGGCCAAGAATCCTGGCATCATTCAAGGCTCATAGCAACAACCTTTCACTTGCCTCTTTAGTTTCTGGCAGTCGCAGGTGTTCTGGGGCTTGAGGCTGCACTCTTTGATCTCTTCAGTCTCCATGCCTCCCGTGTCATGTGGCATTCTCCTCTATATCCCTGTGTCCAAACTACCCTCTTTCTGTAAGGATGTCAGTAATTCTGGGCTAGGGGAACATATGACTTCAACCTAACTTAAGTAACTACATCTGCAAGGACCCTATTCCCAACTGAGGTCACACTCTGAGGTGTCTGGGATTAGGGCACCAGCATATCTTCTGAGGGGACACAATTAACCCCCAACACCCTGTAAGGTAATGTATTCACAGGTTCTGGACATCTTTGTCGGGGTGGAGCATTCTACCTACTGCATCCAGGTTCTCCAGGTCGCTCCACTCACCCACAATGCGGAGACCTCTAGGCCTTGCAGGAGAGGTAAGGGCGAGCCAGCATTGGAGAAGGAACCGGCAACCCACTCCAGTGTTCTTGCCTGGAGAATCCCAGGGACGGGGAAGCCTGGTGGGCTGCCGTCTCTGGGGTTGCACAGAGACGGACACGACTGAAGAGACTTAGCAGCAGCAGCAGCAGCAGCAGCAGCCTTCTTTATGGTCCAATTCTCACCATACATGACTTCTGGAAAAACCATAGCTTTGAGGCTCAGTTACATCATCTAAAAACAGATCCTAAGATCTCCATCTCCTAAGGGTAGTTTTCATAACTCCACGAGGCAAGTCTGTGAAGTGCCTGGCCCATCGAAAGCACAAATGAAATGGGAGCTGTTATCATGTGTCCCCACATCCCAATTTTTGAGGAAAATAAGTAAGACTGTGCTCCATATAATTACTCCCACTGCTACTTCTATTCCACTTTGAAACAATAGATTTGTCTGTGTGCCCAGGTGGCCGTGCCAAGGCAGAGGAGGAGTTAAATTAAGAGGCCACATGCCAGGTAGGGGCAGGAGAGACCTAGCAGGCCGCTGAGAGACTGTTCCAAACCCCTGCCTGGAAACATCTTCCCTGTGATGTGACTTTGTTAACACACCAACCTTAGCAGGAAGGTTGTATTTGTTTGCTAGAGCTGCCATCAAAACAGGTACCACAAAACAGCTTAAACAGGAGAAACGGATCATCTCACACATCTGGAGGGCAGAGTCCCAGACCAAGGTGTCAGCAGGGCACTTTCTCACAGCTTCTCATGCTGTTGGCAGTCCCTGTGTTCACTCCAACCTCTGCCTCCCTCCTCACATGGCCTTCTTCTGTGGCTCTCTGTCTTCTTATAAGGGCATTGGTCATGGATTAGGGCCCACCTTATACCACTATAACCTCATCTTAACTAATTACATCTGCAGCAACCTTATTTCCAAGTAAAGTCACATACTGAAGTACTAAGGGTTGGGACCTCAACATCTTTTGGGGGTGACTCAGTTCAACTTAGAACAGAGGTGAATTAGGCCACGTTTGGTACAAAAATCCAAAACACAGCCTGCTGAAAAGGCTTTACTATGTCACACCAGAATATCTCAACCTGGGCGATTCTGATCCCTGGGAGACACTTGGCAGTGTCTGGAGACAGTTCTGTTCTCCCGTTTGGTGGAGCAAAAGTTCTGTAAGGTGCTACTGGCATCTAGTGAGGAAGGGCCAGGGATGCTGCCAAACCTGCTAGAGTGCACAAAGAGAAGTATGGGCCCCTGGTGCCCCAGCTGAGACCCTTTGTGCTACAGGATCCAAACTGCATCTGTCTCCACTACTCTCCCCATCAGAAGAGTGTCCCACTCTACCCAACCTGCTCCCCAAGACCTGTCCCCTCTCTCTCTCAGGAGCCATTGTTGGCCTTTTGACTTCCAGTGCTGTTTATTCCCCTCCCCTCCAGACTTGCCTATTTGAGGCAGGGTCTTCAAATTGATGATTTCAAAGGTTTCTCCTCTGCCATGCTGCTTGGCTCCTGCCTGCCTGCTGAGCCAACAGATGAAGTTGTGAGGGCTGCTGGCCTCCCTGCATCTAATCCTGAACCTCGACAACAGCAGGGAAGGTGGCAAATGTTGAATAGCTGTTGTTGGCAAAGAAGCACAGCAGTGGCCAGACCCACTGATGCCACTGCGTGTGCAAAAGCTGCTTTAGCAAATTTCTCCTCATGATCAAATTTGCAACCGGGACAAAGGTCTCTGCTGTGTGTGGGTTCTGGGCACAGGGAAACACAGAGCTCCTTTTTAATTCTTTGCTGGTTAATTACTTTGGATAATTGGCTGAGATCTCTGTTTTTAATTCCACTTCTGTGATTAATATTGATAAATTCACCTGATCTGTGAAATGCAATGGGGGATGAACTTATGTGGCAGTAAAATATAAAGCAGAAAATTTCCACATGAGTATGGTTTTATCTAAAGTAAAATGGCTTCTGCACTGATTAGGCTCTGGTCAGCAAAGCATAATAAACTACTTGCCCGTTTGCTAGATTACATTAATTAATTAATGATTGGGTAATACTTGCAAACTATAAAGGGCTGATTAACAGCGAATAATCTTACAATTAGGCACAAATGTGATTTTTGTTACCTCCTGATAGAGTCTTTGGGTTTCTATTCTTGTCTTTTAACATTATTATGTTTGTTAATCAAATAACAATGTGTCAGAATTCAGTAATCCATCCTTTCAAATCCTAGCCATAAACATCAGATAGTCACATAACCTTGTATTTAATTTGGGAGGAAAATGTCATCTCAAAATTTAGCATTTGGGCCCTAGCTACCTGTTGTTTGAATCGGTTTGGATTTGGGATTGAGGAGTTGGCAGAGGTTCCTACTGTTCTTCTATTTTCAGATCAGCTGTGCAATCAAGGGCAAGCAGTCACCCTTGCTCAAACAGCAAGTCGGCCAGTGTCTGTTACTGTTTCCACGGTGAAGTATTCTTCCCCAGCACCCTCTGTTAGTTCCCTTTGCCCACAGCTCCCTCGTGTGATTTGTCACTATAATTGTAAAGCAACCACAATGAACAAATATAGCTCTTTTTGTTTGAGAAATGCCAAGCCTCCATTTTAAACTACTCATCTCATAAGCTCTTTGGATCCTCATCTCCATCGGAAAGCATGAAATATGATAGAGTATGAATTCATTTAGAAAGTACAAGCACCTCTTTTGGGGGTTATATTTTGCTTTGGGGACAAGACAGTCAAATCTGCTGTCTTATGGAAGTCTGGCACTTGAGAAAGTGACTCTAAGCCGAGCTAAAGAGAAGGCGAAGTCTATATTCCTCAACTTTTATCTGAGTGTCAACTAGGGGTCAACACAGGGCCTGGGGTCCTGAATCCCTTTGATTTATCTTTTTAGTTCAGTTCAGTTCAGTTCAGTCGCTCAGTCATGTCTGACTCTTTGTGACCCCATGGACTGTAGCACGCCAGGCTTCCCTGTCCATCACCAACTAACGGCGCTTACTCAAACTCATTTCCATCGAGTCAGTGATGCCACCCAACCATCTCATCCTCTGTCATCCCCTTCTTCTCCCACCTTCAATCCCTCCCAGCATTAGGGTCTTTTCCAGTGAGTAAGTTCTTTGCATCAGGTGGCCAAAGTATTGGAATTTCAGTCTCATCAACAGTCCTTCCAATGAACATTCAAGACTGATTTCCTTTAGGATTGATTGGTTTGATCTCCTTGCAGTCCAAGGGACTGTCAAGAGTATTCACTGACACCACAGTTCAAACGCATCGATTCTTCAGCGTTCAGCTTTCTTTATAGTTCAACTTTCATATCCGTGAGCTTGCCTAGTAGCTCAGTTGGTAAAGAATCTGCCTGCAATGCAGTAGACCTCGGTTCAGTTCCTGGTTTGGGAAGATCCCCTGGAGAAGGGATAGGCTACCCACCCAGCATTCTTGGACTTCCCCTGTGGCTCAGCTGGTAAAGAATATGAATGCAATGCAGGAGACCTGGGTTCAGTCCCTGGGTTGGGAGATCCCCTGGAAAGGGAAAGGCTACCCACTCCAGGATTCTGGCCTGGAGAATTCCATGGATTGTATAGTCCCTGGGGTTGCAAAGAGTCCGACATGACTGAGTGACTTTCACTTTCACTCACAACCATACATGACTACTGGAAAAACCATAGCTTTGACTACATAGACTTTTGCCAGCAAAGTCATGTGTCTGCTTTTTATGATGCTGTTTAGGTTGGTCATAACTTTTTTGCCAAGGAGTAAGCATCTTTTAATTTCATGGCTACAGTCACCATCTGCAGTGATTTCGGAGCCCCCCAAAATAATGTCTGTCACTGTTTCCATTGATTCCCCATCTATTTGCCATGAAGTGATGGGTGCTATGATTTTAGTTTTTTGAAAGTTGAGTTTTAAGCCAGCATTTTCACTCCCTTCTTATCACTTTCATCAAGAGGCTCTTTAGTTCTTCTTCACTTTCTGCCATAAGGGTGCTGTCATCTGCGTATCTGAGGTTATTGATATTTCTCCTGGCAATCTTGATTCCAGCCTGTGCTTCATCCATCCCGGCATTTTTCATGATATACTCTGCATATAACTTAAATAAGCAGGGTGACTATATACAGCCTTGATGTACTCCTTTCCCAATTTGGAACCAATTTTCAGTGTCCAGTTCTAACTGTTGTTTCCTGACCTGCATACAGATTTATCAGGAGGAGAAGGTGGTTTGGTAGTCCCATCGCTGTCGAAATTTTCCAGCTTATTGTGATCTACACAGTCAAAGGTTTGGCATAATCAATAAGGCAGAAGTAGATGTTTTCCTGGTATTCTCTTGCTTTTTTGATGATCCAACGGATGTTGACAATCTAATCTCTGGTTCCTCTGCCTTTTCTAAATCCATCTTGTACGTCTGGAAGTTCCTGGTTCATGTACTTTGAAGCCTGGCTTGGAGAATTTGGAGCATCACTTTACTAGCATGTGAGATGAGTGTAATTGTGTGGTAGTTTGAACATTCTTTGGCATTGTCTTTCTTTGGGATTGGAATGAAAACTGACCTTTTCCAGTCCTGTGGTCACTGCTGAGTTTTCCAAATTTGCTGGCATATTGAGTGCAGCACATTCTCAGCATCATCTTTTAGAATTTGAAATAGCTGAATTGGAATTCCATCACCTCCACTAGCTTTGTTCACAGTGATGTTTCCTAAGGCCCACCTGACTTTGCATTCCAGGATGTCTGGTTCTAGGTGAGTGATCACACCATCATAGTTATCTGTGTCATGAAGATTTTTTTGTATAGTTCCTCAGTGTATTCTTGCTACCTCTTCTTAATATCTTCTGCTTCTGTTAGGTCCCTACCATTTCTGTCCTTTATTGAGCCCATCTTTGCATGAAATGTTCCCTTGGTATCTCTTATTTTCTTGAAGAGATCTCTAGTCTTTCCATTTCTATTGTTTTCCTCTATTTCTTTGCACAGATCACTGAAGAAGGCTTTCTTATCTCTCCTTGCTATTCTTTGGAACTCTGCATTTAAATAGGTATATCTTTCTTTTTTTCCTGTGCCTTTAGCTTCTCTTCTTTTCTCAGCTATTTGTAAGGCCTCCTCAGACAACCGTTTTGCCTTTTTGCATTTCTTTTTCTTGGGGGTGGTCTTGATCACTGCCTCCTGAACAGTGTCATGACTTTCCGTCCATAGTTCTTCAGGCACTCTATCAGATCTAATCCCTTGAATTTATTTGTCACTTCCACCGTATAATCATAAGGGATTTGATTTAGGTCATACCTGAGAAAACCACTAGACCATTCAGGTATGACCTAAATCAAATCCCTTACGATTATACAATGGAAGTGAGAAATATATTTAAGGGACTAGATAGATAGATAGAGTGCCTGATGAACTATGGATGGTGATTCTTGACACTGTACAGGAGAGAGGGATCAAAACCATCTGCAAGAAAAAGAAATCTGAAAACGGCTCTCTGAGGAGGCCTTACAAATAGCTGTGAAAAGAAGAGAAGCGAAAAGCAAAGGAGAAAGGGATAGATATACCCATTTGAATGCAGTGTTCCAAAGAATAGCAAGGAGAGATAAGAAAGCCTTCCTCAGTGATCAGTGCAAATATAGAGGAAAACAATAGAAAAGGAAAGACTGGAGATCTCTTCAAGAAAATTAGAGATACCAAGGGAACATTTCATGCAAAGAGGGGCTCAACAAAGGACAGAAGTGATATGGACCTAACAGAAGCAGAAGATATTAAGAAGAGGTGGCAAGAATACACAGAAGAACTATACAAAAAGATCTTCACAACCCAGATAATCATGATGGTGTCATCACTCACCTAGAAGCAGACATCCTGAAATGCGAAGTCAAGTGGGCCTTAGGAAGCATCAGTATGAACAAAGCTAGTGGAGGTGATAGAATTCCAGCTGAGCTATTCCAAATCCTGAAAGATGATGCTGTGAAAGTGTGGCACTCAATATGCCAGCAAATTTGGAAAACTCAGCAGTGACCACAGGACTGGAAAAGTCAGTTTTCATTCCAATCCCAAAGAAAGACAATGCCAAAGAATGTTCAAACTACCACACAATTGCACTCATCTCACATGCTAGTCAAGTAATGCTCAAAATTCTCCAAGCCAGGCTTCAGCAATATGTGAACTGTGAACTTCCAGATGTTCAAGCTGGATTTAGAAAAGGCAAAAGAACCAAAGATCAAATTGCCAACATCTGCTGGATCATCAAAAAGCAAGAGAGTTCCAGAGAAACATCTACTTCTGCTTTATTGACTATGCCAAAGCCTTTGACTGTGTGGATCATAATAAAATGGAAAATTCTGAAAGAGATGGCAATACCAGACAACCTGATCTGCCTCTTGAGAAATCTGTATGCAGGTCAGGAAGCAACAGTTAGAACTGGACATGGAACAACAGACTGGTTCCAAATAGGAAAAGGAGTATATCAAGGCTGTGTATTGTCACCCTGCTTATTTAACTTATATGTAGAGTACACCATGAGAAATGCTGGGCTGCATGAAGCACAAGCTGGAATCAAGATTGCCAGGAAAAATATCAATAACCTCAGATATGCAGATGACACCACCCTTATGGCGGAACGTGAAGAAGAACTAAAGAGCCTCTTGATGAAAGTGAAAGAGGAGAGTGAAAAGTTGGCCTAAAGCTCAACATTTAGAAAATTAAGATCATAGCATCTGGTCCCATCAGTTTGGTTCAGTTCACTTCAGTCGCTCAGTCATGTCCGACTCTTTGCGACCCCATGAATCGCAGCACGCCAGGCCTCCCTGTCCATCACCAACTCCCGGAGTTCACTCAGACTCACGTCCATCGAGTCAGTGATACCATCCAGCCATCTCATCCTCTGTCGTCTCCTTCTCCTCCTGCCCCCAATCCCTCCCAGCATCAGAGTCTTTTCCAATGAGTCAACTCTTTGCATGAGGTGGCCAAAGTACTGGAGTTTCAGCTTTAGCATCATTCCTTCCAAAGAAATCCCAGGGCTGATCTCCTTCAGAATGGACTGGTTGGATCTCCTTGCAGTCCAAGGGACTCTCAAGAGTCTTCTCCAACACCACAGTTCAAAAGCATCAATTCTTCGGCGCTCAGCCTTCTTCACAGTCCAACTCTCACATCCATACATGACCACAGGAAAGTGAAGTGATGGGACCAGATGCCATGATCTTCATTTTCTGAATGTTGAGCTTTAAGCCAACTTTTTCACTCTCCACTTTCACTTTCATCAAGAGGCTTTTTAGTTCCTCTTCACTTTCTGCCATAAAGGTGGTGCCATCACTTCATGCCAAATAGATGGGGAAGCAGTGGAAACAGTTTCAGACTTTATTTTGGGGGGCTCCAAAATCACTGCAGATGGTGACTGTAGCCATGAAATTAAAAGATGCTTACTCCTTGGAAGGAAAGTTATGACTAACCTAGACAGCATATTAAAAAGTAGAGACATTACTTGGCCAACAAAGGTCCATCTAGTCAAGGCTATGGTCTTTCCAGTAGTCATGTATGATTGTGAGAGTTAGACTACAAGAAAGCTGAGCACCAAAGAAATGATGCTTTTGAACTGTGGTGTTGGAGAAGACTCTTCAGAGTCCCTTGGACTGCAAGGAGATCCAACCAGTCCACCCTAAAGGAGATCAGTCCTGAGTGTTCATTGGAAGGACTGATGTTGAAGATGAAACTCCAATACTTTGGCCACCTGATGTGAAGAGCTGACTCTTTGGAAAAGACCCTGATGTTGGGAAAGATTGAAGGCGGGAGGAGAAGGGGCCAACAGAGGATGAGATGGTTGGTTGGCATCACCAACTCAGTAGACATGAGTTTGGGTTAACTCTGGGTGTTGGTGATGGACAGGGAGGCCTGGTGTGCTACACTCCATGGGGTCACAAAGAGTTGGACATGACTGAGTGACTGAACTGAACTAAACTGAACTGAATGGTCTAATGGTTTTCCCTACATTCTTCAATTGAGGTCTGGATTTGGCAATAAGGAGTTCATGATCTGAACCACAGTCAGCTCTTGGTCTTGCTCTTGCTAACTGTATAGAACTTCTCCATCTTTGACTGCAAAGAATACAATCAATCTAATTTCAGTATTTACCATCTTGTGATGTCCATGTGTAGAGTCTTCTCTTGTGTTGTTAGAAGCGGGTGTTTGCTATAACCAGTGCATTCTCTTGGCAAAAATACTCTGTTAGCCTTTGCCCTGCTTCATTTTGCTTCATTTTCGCCAAACTTCACTGCTACTCCAGGTATCTCTTGACTTCCTGCTTTTACATTCCAGTCTCCTATAATGGAAAGGACATACTTTTTGGGTGTTAGTTCTAAAAGGTATTGTAGGTCTTCATAGAACCGTTCAACTTCAGCTTCTTCAGCATTACTGGTTGGGGCATAGGCCTGGATTACTGTAATATAGAATGGCTTTCCTTGGAAACAAACAGAGATCATTCGGTCATTTTTTAGTTTAACCCCAAGAACTGCATTTTGGAATCTTTTGTTGACTATGAAGGATACTCCATTTCTTCTAAGGGATTCTTGCCCACAGTAGTAGATATAATGGTCATCTGAGTTAAATTTGCCCATTCCAGAATATTTTATTTTACTGATTCCTAAAATGTCCATGATCACTCTGGCCAACTCCTGTTTGACCACTACTAATTTACCTTGATTCATGGACCTAACACTCCAGAGTCGCTATGCAACATTGTTCTTTACAGCATTGGACTTACTTCCATCACTAGTCACATCCACAACTGGATGTTGTTTTCACTTTGGCTCCATCTCTACATTGTTTCTGGAGTTATTTCTCCACTCTTCTCCAGTAGCATATTGGGCACCTAGCAACCAGGGGACTTCATCTTTCAGTGTCATATCTTTTTGCCTTTTCATACTGTTCATAGGGTTCTCAAGGCAAGAGTACTGAAGTGTTTTGCCATTCCCTTCTCCAGTGGACCATGTGTTGTCAAAAATCTTCACTATGACCTGTCCATCTTGGGTGGCCTTACATGGCATATCTCATAGTTTCGCTGAGTTAGACAAGGCTGTGGTCCATGTGATTGTTTTGATTAGTTTTCTGTGATTGTGGTTTTCATCTTGTCTTCCATCTGACAGATAAGGATAAGAGGCTTATGGAAGCTTCCTGTTGGGAGAGACTGATTGAAAATATGGGAAACTCATTCATTAACATAAAAAACCCAATATGGGAAATCCATTTATTAACTAAAGCCTCTGACCTTGATCAGGTCTCCTAATCAGCCAGCCCTTGAGCCAAATAAGAAAAGTAGGAAGTCAGTCACAGGAAGGGCTTCTCATGGTGCCATCCCTGCAGATGCCTCAGTCTATAAAATAACCTGAATGTTTCTACAAGACTTCTCAGGAAAAAAGCACAATATAAGATGCTTGCTTAAACTTCCAAAATTCATCTAGAATATAAAGTGATTCAGCAAATAAAAATCTAGGATACCCAGTTAAATTGGTGGTGGTGGGGGGGGCACCAGAGAAGCAGCATCCCTATTCAGAGTCATACCATGGATGAGAGCAGAACCCTAGCTTCTCCAAGGGATGGTTTCAGAGCTACTTTGGACAGCTTTTTCCAATGAAGGACAGTCTCTCCCAAAGTACAACATGATGCATGCTCAGTCACTCAGTCGTGTCCGACTCTTAGCGACCCCATGGACTGCAGCTCCATGGGGTCGCTAAGAGTCGGACACGACTGAGCGACTTCACTTTCACTTTTCACTTTCATGCATTGGAGAAGGAAATGGCAACCCACTCCAGTGTTCTTGCCTGGAGAATCCCAGGGACGGGGGAGCCTGGTAGGCTGCCGTCTGTGGGGTTGCACAGAGTTGGACACGACTAAAGTGACTTAGCAGCAGCAGCAGCAGGCTTCTCTAGCCATGGGATTCTCCAGGCAAGAACACTGGAATAAGTTGCCATGCTCTCCTCCAGGGGATCTTCCCAACACAAGGATGGAACTCACATCTGTTACATCTCCTGCACTGACAGGTAGATTCTTGACCACTAGCACCACCTGGGAAGCCCCTTCCCAAAGTACTAGTGATGCCTTACTGGAGCAACACTGTGCCAGATGTCTGTGTGCTAAGGGCAGCTGTGCTTATTTTAGTGTTGAGTTAGCTATTTTATCAGTTCAGTTCAGTCACTCAGTCATGTCCTACTCTTTGCAACCCCATGGACTGCAGTATGCCAGGCCTCCCTGTCCATCACCAACTCCCAGAGTTTACTCAAACTCATGTCCATTGAGTCGGTGATGCCATTCAACCATCTCATCCTCTGTCGTCCCCTTCTCCTCCCGCCTTCAATCTTTCCCAGCATCAGGGTCTTTTCAGATGAGTCAGTTCTTCCAATCAGGTGGCCAAAGTATTGGAGTTTCAGCTTCAACATCAGTCCTTCCAATGAATATTCAGGACTAATTTCCTTTAGGATGGACTGGTTGGATCTCCTTTCAGTCCAAGGGACTCAAGAGTCTTCTCCAACACCACAGGTCAAAAGCATCAATTCTTCGGCATTCAGCTTTCTTTATAGTCCAACTCTCACATCCATACATGACTACTGGAAACACCATATCTTTGACTAGACAGACCTTTGTTTGCAAAGCAATGTCCCTGCTCTTTAATATGCTGTCTAGGTTGGACATAACTTTTCTTCCAAGGAGCAAGCGTCTTTTATTTTCATGGCTGCAGTCACCATCTGCAGTGATTTGGGAGCCCCCCAAAATAAAGTCTATCACTGTTTCCATTTCTTCCCCATCTATTTGCCATGAAGTGATGGGACCAGATGCCATGATCTTCATTTTCTGAATGTTGAGCTTTAAGCCAACTTTTTATCTCTCCTCTTTCACTTTCATCAAGAGGCTTTTTAGTTCCTCTTCACTTTCTGCTATAAGGGTGGTGTCATCTGCATATCTGAGGTTATTGATATTTCTCCCGGCAATCTTGATTACAGCTTGTGCTTCTTCCAGCCCAGCGTTTTTCATGATGTACTCTTTGTGTCCAACTCTTTGTGACCCCATGGACTGCAGCACACCAAGCTTCCCTGTCCTTTACCATCTCCCAGAGCTTGCTCAAACTCATGTCCATTGAGTCAGTGATTCCATCCCACCATCTCATCCTCTGTTGTCCCCTTCTTATCCTGCCTTCAATCTTGCCCGGCATCAGGGCCTTTTCTAATGAGTCAGCTCTTCACAACATGTGGCCAAAGTATTGGAGCTTCAGCTTCAGCATCAGTCCTTCCAATATATATTCAGGATTGATTTCCTTTAGGATGGGCTGGTTTGATCTCCTTGCAGTCCAAGGGACTCTCAAGAGTCTTCTCCAGCACCACAATTTGAAAGCATCAAATGTCTAAGGCTGATATTTATTTCAAAAATTAATGTAATATTTGAATTCAGCTTAATAATTAATCCATTTTAATAGAGTAAACATTATTTATCTTTGAATAAAACATACACTAAAGGAAAATGTGCTATGCTTATTGTGTATCACAGATCAATGGTTCTCAAACCAAGATTGCACTAGAATATGGACAAAACACCAAGAACTACAGATTCTCGAGCCCAGTGCAAGATCTTCAGAATGAGAATCTCTAAAGATGCACGGTGAACCAGGGAACCGGAATATCTAAATGCCTCCCCCTAGTTGATTCTGATGTGAATCCTCATTTCACAACAATTTGTTTGAATCATCAGGAAAATAAATATGTATTTGGACTATATCCCCTCAGTTTCCACAAAGAGATTTTTTTCTGCGACAGAGTTATGATTTGACATTTTGGCTACATTTTTAACAGGGTAAGTGAAGAAAACATTCAGCCAGAAGTTTCTGTGTCTTTGATAAACATAAAAACTACTGTCTAATATGTCACTTAATGTTGCTTATATAAGACACCATACAATAAATTTCTTTAAGTATTTTCCTTCAGTATATATACAAACAACCGAGCAAACCTAATTACCATTTTTGGTTCGGAACCAGAAACCTCAGAGCTAAACCCTGTGTTTTATTTAATAGAAAAGTCATTCCATATTTCCAATACAGTTATCTCATTCCCTCCAAATGGTTATTTCATTTCTTCTCAACAATTTGTCATTTTTAGTTTATACATTTATTTTTCTTGTTCCACTTCAGGTCTTTTAATATTGTAAACAGCTTCAAATGTACAAAGGATATAAGTTAACTAATTGGTTTTCTTTAGCTTTGGTCTATTCAAGATGAATGCCAGAATTGATTATACTGAGCAACAATTATATTCAGCATTATGAAGGTCTCACAGGATTGCGCCAACATATGTTCCTTTATATCACAATTTATTCAGATTACATTCTCATAAAAAATCCAGACAACAGAAAAACATATAAAGTAGAAAATACAAGTCCCCTTGCACTGCAATATACTGTCTTCCTCATGACATAAATAATCCACTTTAAGCAAATTAGTGAATAATCTCCTAGATCTTATTTTCTGAACATATAAAAGAAAATATATATTTCAAACAAGGATCATGCTTTACACATTGTTCTGCAACTTGCTCTATTTCTCTTATAATTCAGTTTGGATAACTTTCCATGTCAATATTTATGAGTCCATGTCATAATTTTGAACAGCTACATACAGTCCATCATATGGATGTGTCATGATTTATTTAACCAGTTCTTTACCTAACATAAGTTTTTCTACCAAAGAACACAGTGTTTCCACTGGGAATACAAGAAGGGAGAAGTTAAAAGTTCCTTTCTAAAGACAAGATTATTTTGCTATTCAGTCTTTCACTTGCAGTCATATTGCTAACTACTGGTAGTTTATAGACCATCAATAAGGAAGTCTCCAATGCTAACCAAGTTTGAGAGAGTGAAAAATGGTAAGAACTCAGTAAATGATAATTTAAACCAACTACACGCTGCCAATGCATCTTAAATGGGCATTTTATTTTTCCTATTACATGACCCTCTTTTAAAAATGAAGGTGCTTATTACCAAGGATTTTCTTTTATAATCGAGTCAATATGCAGGTTTTTAAGATAGCTATCTACCAGGTTATTTTCAGTTCCACAGAAACCAAAGCCCACTCTTCGGTTAGTGAATCAAAAAGAGAAGAGTGTTCTATGGCTTATCCCTCACATTGCAAGCTGCTGACGTTGCAATCTGTAGAAGCCTAGACCTGATACAAACCAGGAACTCTTGGAGGAAAATGAGTCACAGGTGACACTCACAGGAGACTAGAAACTTTCTGTAATCACAAGAAGCTTGGCTCACATTACCCTAACAAATGAACTCTTTTGATATATGTTTACATAGAAAGTTTTATATGGCTAGCATCTCCATTGACCAATGAACTATTTTTCTTTGAGGAATAAAAAAATAAGCAGAGGCAAATGACTGACTCTGGTAGGGAACTGCTTTGTTGTTGCTGTTGTTGTTCAGTTGCTAAGTCGTGCAACCCCACAGACTGCAGCATGCTACACTTCCCTGTCCTTAACTATCTCCCAGAGTTTGCTCAAATTCATGTCCATTGAGTTGGTGCTGCTATCTAACCATCTCATCCTCTACCGCCCTCTTCTCCTTTTGCCTTTAATCATTCCCAGATTCAGAGTCTTTTCCAGTCAGTTGGCTCTTCACATCAGGTGGACAAAGTATTGGAGCATCAGCTTTCAGCATCAGTCCTTCCAATGAATATTCAGGCTTGATTTCTTTTAGGATTGACTGGTTTGATCTCCTTGCTGTGCAAGGGACTCCCAAGAGTGTTCTCCAGCAGCACAGTTCGAAAGCATCAATTCTTCAGCACTCAGACTTCTTTATGGTCTAACTCTGACATCTGTACATGACTACTGGAAAAACCATAGCTTTGACTATATGGACATTTGTCAGCAAAGTGATGTCTTTGTTTCTTAATACGCTATCTAGTTTTGTCAGGGCTTTCCTTCCAAGGAGCAAATGTCTTTTAATTTCATGGCTGCAGTCACTATCCTCAATGATTTTGGAGCCCAAGAAAATAAATTCTGTCACTGCTTCCACTTTTTCCCCTTCTATTTGTCATGAAGTGATGGAACCAGATGCCATGATTTTCATTTTTTGAATGTTGAGTTTTAAGCGAGCTTTTTCACTCTCCCCTTTTACGCTCATCAAGAGGCTCTTTAGTTCCTCTTCACCTTCTGCCATTAGAGTGGTATCATCTACATATCTGAGGTTGTTTATATTTGTCCCTGCAATTATATGACCACAAATATTTTGCTAAACACTTTTTATCTTGGTGCATGGGTTTGAGGAGTTGCGTGGAGATGAGGGACACATAGCTATTACATTTACACCTAGGTCTTCTGGCTACCATCCATACACACCCACTCATTCCTACAGCAATCAGTTTAGCAAATACTCAGTGCCAAGACTCTTCACGAAAACTCAAACACTTTTAGACAACTTATTAAAAGAAAATAACAAGTTACCAGCAACTCTGATATGGTTAAGGCATTGACCTAGTACCACTTTCTTGAGCCCCTCGAGCTCGTCAGTGTGGGGACAGATAACTACTGTGAGACATGGTGAAAACTGTGGATATGCTTATCAGAAAAATGCTCATTTACACAATACCTTAAATACATTTCAGAAGTGTTGTGGATCAAATTTAACAAAATGGTGTATTTTTAAAATATTTATATTTATTTATTTGGGGGCACTGGGTCTTAGTTGGGGCACACAGGATCTTTGATCTTTGTTGCAGCACACAGGATCTTTAGTTGTGATATGTGGGATCTAGTTCCTCAAGCAGGGATTGAACCCGGGCCCCATGTATTGGGAGCATGGGAGTCTTAGGCAGTGGACCACCACGGAAGTTCCAAAATGGTATTTATTTCAACAAAAGCAATCCATAGAATGATACAGCCAAATGGCATTTTGTGTTCGTGCTCTTGTTTAACTTTTCATATAAATGTATTCACAGAGCAAAAGTAATCCTTTGTTGGATCTTGCATCCTGCTTCTCAGATGAGAAAATAAGGTCACCTTATAAAAGGCTACAAAGAAGCACATAAGAGCATTCCTCTACTGCCATCTTGTGGGTTTTGGCTGAAAAACAGCAGAAGGCTACAAGGGCTTTTCTCCCCCTTCTCATTTTCAACGCCTTCATCTATGTCTGCCAATATTTAAATCTTGCAACATCCACTCCATCTCTCCACACACTCACACATCCAGTTTTTCAAATCACACTTTCATCACTACACTTCACCATGAAATATGTCAGTATACATTTCCCAAGAGTAAGATCCCCCTGTTTAACTATAGTATAAGCACACCTAAAAAAATTCACTATAAATTCAGTATCAAGCATCCAGCCCATACTAAATTTATTTTATTGTTCTCAAAATGTCCTTTATGGATTCCAGTTTTCCAGTCCAGGATCCATTCAAGATTCACTCCGAGCATTTGACTGCTGTGTCTCTTTAGTTTCCTGCAATCCAGAACAATCCCCCTGACTCCCTCTGTTCTTCATGACATCAAGTCCTTTGAAGAAATCCAGGTCAGTTGTCCTTTATCATGCTGCACACTGTAGAATTGTCTATTTCCTTCACTGTAGAATTGTCTATTTCCTTGCAATGAGATTCAGGGCAAACATTTTCAATAAGAGCATCACATAAATGACATTAGGTACCAACCACTGAGTCACACTGAAAGCACACAGTGTTAGGTCAAACCACTACTGGCAATGCCAAGCTTGACCACTTGGATAAGGTGACGACCACCAGACTTTTCCATTGTAAGAACATATTTTTGCCTTTATGAAAAGTAATCTATGGAGTGATAACTTCATACTTGTTCCCAATAACATTTTACCCAGTCATATTTGCATCAACTGATCATCCTTATTCAAACCATTTATTACTTTGGAGATTATAAAACAGCAGTTTTCTAACTATATTATTCTTTCTACATTGAGTAGCTGACATTCTTCTGTAAAAAATAAGAACAGAGCTTTCTTCATCCTTACCTTTCTTTACAATATGCACCATGCATTTATGCATTTTTCTTAATTAAATGCATTATAAACCTTTAGCATCATTTTTTTGATATTCAAACAGTTCCACATTTAGCCATTGGGTGTCCTTTCAAGTTGGCTTCTGTGTCCTTATGACATGTTCCCATCATTCTTTGGTCACTGTCTTACTTTCTCATACAGCAGGATACCCAGGCTTGTACTTGTACTTTACTTGAAACCAGCCATTTCTTTAAGGAAATCTGATTCATCTTTAGTGAGAAATGATGCATAGAAACAAAGATCAAGTGCTAGATGTGCTCACTGCTATTGGAGAGTTATTGCTCCTATATCCTTTTGGTCAACATACAGAAAAATGTACAGGGGAACTACACACACACATTATAATCATGAGCTCAGAACTATGATGGCGTAGCTTTGTAGTAGACCAATAACCTAACAGAAAAACTAGAGGGTAGGATGATTTGAGGAACAGCATTGAAACATGTATATACGTGTACACCTGTGGCAGATTCATGTTGATGTATGGCAAAACAAATACAATATTGTAAAGTAATTAGCCTCCAATTAAAACAAATAAATTTAAATTTAAAAAATAAAATTAAATTAAAAAAATAAAAAAATAAAATATGAACTAATTAAAAAAGAAAAAGAAAAGTTCCATCATCTCTGCTTCCCTATTCTTGGCTTTTAAAAAAGATATCCATTCAACCTTGAGGGTATTATGCTATGTGGAATAAGCCATAGAGAGGAAGACAGATATTGTATGATCACTCTTATTAATGGAATCTTAAATCAAACAAACAAAACCAAGCTCTTTGATAGGTGAGAACAGATAGGTGCTTTCCAGAGGGAGAGGATGGATAAAGGGTGATCAGAATGGGTGAAGAGAGTCAAAAGGTAAAAAATTCCAGGTATAAAATGAATGTCATGGTGATTTTATGTATAGCCTGGTGACTAGTTAAGAATAATGTATTGCATATTTGAAATTGTTAAAGAATAAATGTTAAAAGTTCTCATTACAAGAAAAAAAAAAACATGTATATTACCATATGTAAAACAGATGACCAGTGCCAGTTCGATGCATGAAGCAGGGCGACCAAAGCCAGTGCTTTGGGACAACCCAGAGGGACGGGGTGGAGAGGGAAGTGGGAGGGGGTTCAGGATGGGGGGGACACATGTGCACCTGTGGTCGATTCATGTTGATGTATGGCAAAAACCACAATATTGTAAAGTAATTATCCTCCAATTAAAATAAATTAATTAAAAATATCTTTTGTGAAGAAAGAACTGGAGAGCTACTGAAGCAGTCAGGACTTGAGAGACGAGATCTAGAAAGAAGTCTGGAAGCTTGTTAAGGTGAGCCTTACTTTCCGCATACTACTTTTCCCTCAGGATAATTTTGGCATGGAGTTGAGACAGAGAAGCCAGCAGATTAGCTTTAAGTTGCCTCATGGGCTAGGGAGACTAAAAATGAAGTTTGGCTGCCAAGGCAGCTGAATGTTGACAGGCCAAGATCCTAGAAAGCCAGGAAATCATGGAATAGAATACAATACTAGAAACCAGATTTATTTAGAGGAATTAACAGGTTAAATTGTACAGAGAATGAGGCTAAGAAGTCAGGGAGAAAGCATGAGCAAAGCAAAGCAAGTCTGTGACAGGCGCACAGTGCTGAAGAGAGAAAAAGTGGTTTATGACCTACCAGGTAGGAGGCGCCCTAGCAACCAACCTTGATTCTTAGTTGGAACTCCTAGAAGGCTATGCCCTACAGGTGGGGGTTAACCAGAGGTAAACCTGGACATATAAAGACTGCATACTAGCCTTGAGACAGCCAAGTCCCTAGTTGAATTAAGGTGATCAGATCCTCTGCTGCCTGCCAGAGGAAAAGGGTAGTTCTCTCTGGAGTAAGATAACATGATCGACAGTCACTACCATTCTCATACATAACATTGAGCATTCAATAAAAATTTACTGGCATAAAAATACACAAGACAAGGGAAAAAGAGAGGGGGTAGAAACAGAAACATAGATGATATTGTAGTTACCAGACACAGACTTTGAAATAACTGTGATGAATAGGTTCAAGAAAATATATGGCAACAGAGAGATTTTCACCATAGAACTGGGAAATATAATAAGAAGTCAAACTTAAAGTCTGGAACAGAAAATAAATGGCTAAAATTAAGAACTCAACATATGGGTTTAAGAGTAGATTGGGCAAAATTGAAAACATGATTAGTGCACTAAAAAATAGGTCAGTAGATATTAGCTAGAAAAAAGAATGGAGAGAAAAAGGATGAGAATTCTTGAAAACAACATAAGAGACATATGAAATATAGTAGGGCCTCCCTGGTGGCTTACACGGTAAAGAATCTGTCTGCAATGCAGGAGACTCAAGTTTGATCCCTGGGTCGAGAAGATCCCCTGGAGAAGGGAATGGCTACCTACGCCAGCATTCTTGCCTGGAGAATCTCATGGACAGAGGAGCCTGGTGGGTTAGAGTCCATGGGGTTGCAGAGAGTTGGACACGACTGAGCAACTAAGCACGAGCATGAGGAAAGTCTAACGCAAGCGCAGTTGGCAGACCCAGAAAGAAAAAAGCAAAAGAGAATGGGTCAGAACCAGCTCTAGAGGAAGTGGAGAAATTCCTTGAGAAACATAAGTCAACAAATCTGACAGAAGAAAGGCTCCTATATTTCTGAAAGACATAAAACCTGTTCTTAAAAACCTCCCAACGAAGTATAACTCTAGGCCTAAATGGCTTCATGATAAATTATTTCAAACACTTGAAGAATAAATACTTCTTACACAAATACTTCCAGAGATCAGAAAGAAAGAAAAAGAATACCTGCCATCTTATTTTATGAAGCCAGCATAACTAAAACTTGAAAATTACATAACATAGTAATGGGGAAGGAAGAAACTCTGCAAGAAGATAGATATGTCTAGGATATTTATGGTGATGATGGTTTCCAGGTACATGTAAAGTGAAAGTGTTAATTGCTCAGTAGTGTCCAACTCTTTGTGACCCGGGGACTGAACCCAGGTGTCCTGCATTCCAAGCAGATTGTTTACAGTCTGAGGCACTAGGGAAGCCCTCCAGGTACATGAATTCATCAAGTTTTATACATTAAATAGGTACAGCTTTTTAACATCAATTATAACTCAATAAAACGGCTTTTAAAAAGAAATCAAAATTATGTATAGATGAAAAGTGTGTGTGTTAATCTACTCCAATGATATTTAACAATGATAGTATATCTCAAACAAGTAGAGTTAACGGGAAAATCAATTAGTATAATTTACTATATTAGCATGAAGAGAAGGTAGAAAATTATATGATCACTTCAATAGATGCAGAAAAGGCATCTATTTTCTGCAATAGATGCAGAAAAGTCAAAGATAAGACTGAATTCTTACTTGTGGTTAAAAAAAAAAACTCTTAGCAAATTTGGAAGAAAAGGGAAATTCCTTAATCTGAATAGTAACTACCAAAAAAATCACATTGTTAAATTATTTTTTAAATTTCACCTGAGGTCAGGAATAACACAAGGATGTTTGCTAGCAACACTTCCATTTAACACTGTACTGGAGGTCCTAGACAGTGTAATCAAGCAAGAAAAAGATATAAAAGACATAAAGATGAGAAAAGAAGAAATTAAAACTATCATTTGCAGATGACATGATTGCATACATAAGAAATCCAAAAGAATCTACAAACAATGTGAATTGATAAGTGGGTTTAATAATGTTGGTATAAGGTCAAAATACAAAAAGCAATTTAATTTTTACAGATCAGGACAAGTCAGTAGAAAATAGATGCTTTTTAACTTTACATTACCAACAAAAAGTCATAAAATACCTAGAAATAAATCTAACAAAAGATATGTAAGATCTTTACAATGAAAACTAGAAAACACTGTTGAGAAAAAACTTATGTATGTCAATGTAGGAATATACTATGTCCATAGGTTAGAGTCTAAATATGTGAATTGATTTATGGAGTCAATGAAATTCCAATGAAAACTGCAGCATGTTTGTGATGAAAACTGACAAGTTGGTGTGAAAACATATGGAAATGCAAAAGGCCAAGAATAGCCAAAGCAACCTTAAAGAACAAAGCTGGAGGACCTACCCACCCAGATATCAAGACCTATTATATAGCTATAAAACAGTGTGGTATTAGGGGAAGAAGGAACACATCAGTGTAGCAAAACAAAAAGTTTAGGAACAAACCACAACTATATGATCACCTTATTTTTATATCCTTAGGCTATATCCTTCTGAGATTGTTCAGAGTCAAATTTGCTTGAATTAATTTTTTCCTCTGTGATTATGTTATCACTCTAAACCATTTGTTTTTGTAGGTATTCAACTTAAGGTTTGCTTCTCTTAAACCCCTTCTGACTTTACCTTTTGAATATATAAAATATTTACATGGTTCAAAAGTCAGAACTATATAAAGAGTGGAAATAAAACAGCACATTTCTTAATAATCATACGATCAAAGAAGAAATCACAAGCAAAATAATAAAATACTTTGAGATGAATGAAAATGTAAAACACAGTATAAAAAATTCACAGGATATAGCTAAAACCCACTGTTTAGAGAGAAATGTATAGTTGTGAAGAACCATATTAAAAGAAAAAAGATTTCAAAACAATAGCCTAATATTCCACCTTAAGAAACAAAAAAGGAAGCCAAAACTAAAACCAAAGCAGTCAAAAGGAAGGAAATAATACAGATTAGAGCAGAAATAAACAAAATAGAGCTGAAGAATAGAGATTAGTGACATCATAAGTTGGTTCTTGGAACAGGTCAGCAAAAATGGAACATTTTTAACTATATTGACCAAGCAATAAAGAGAGAATTCAAATGATTAAGAAATGAAAGAACATCACTACCAAACTTAGAGAAATAAAAACAATACTATGAACAATTATATTCCAAAAACTTAGACAACTTAGATGAAAGGAATAAATTTCAAGAGAGGAAAAAATTAAACTCAAGAAGAAATGGAAAACTTTAAATAGACCTTTTAAAAGTAGAGATTCTATCAGTAATTTTAAAAGTATTCCCGAAGAGAGGCCCAGGTCCAGACGGCCTCACTGGTCTTTACAATCTCTTTCAAATAATATAAAAACAGGGAAAATTTCCAACTCATTCTGAGGCCATTATTATTGATACCAAAATCAGACATAGACAAAGAAGCTAAGCCAATATCTATTATGAATATAGACACAAAAATCTTCAAAGAAACTACCAACCCCGCAACATATAAATAGGATTATATACCATCATCAAGTGGGACTTATTTCAAGAATGAAAGGTTGGTTCAGCATATGAAAATCAATCAACGTAACACAATGTATCAGTAAAAGCAAGGGGGAAAGCACATGATCATCTCAATAATCACAGGGAAAGCATATGACAAAATCTAACACCCTGTCAATAACAACAAGCTAGGAATGAAAAGAATCTTCCTCAACCTGATGAAAGGCATTGAGGAAAACTACACAGCTAATGTCTACACAGCACATTGCAAGGCAGAGACAGCCCTTTGCTGACAAAGGTCTGTATAGTCAAAGCTATGGTTTTTCTAGCAGTCATGTAAGGATATGAGAGTTGGACCATGAGAGTTGGACTCAGAAAGCTGAGTGCTGAAGAAATGATGCTTTTGAACTGTGGTGTTGGAGAAGACTCTTGAATGTCCCTTGGACTGCAAGGAGATCAAACCAGTCAATCCTAAAGGAAATCAGTCCTGAATATTCATTGGAAGAACTGATGCTGAAGCTCCAATACTTTGTCCACCTGATGTGAAGAGCCAACTCATTGGAAAAGACCCTGATGCTGGGAAAGATTGAAGGCAAGAGGGGAAGGGGGCAGCAGAGGATGAGATGGTTGGATGGCATCACTGACTTAATGTACATGAGTTTGAGCAAGCTGGGAAATAATGAAGGATAGGGAAGCCTGGTGTGCTGCAGTCCATGGGGTAGCAAAGAGTCAGACATGACTTAGCAATTGAACAACAATATCATAATTAATGATGAAAGACTGGAGACTCCTCCTAAAGATCAAGAACAAACATTTCCATAACTCTTTGAGCATATACCTGGAATTACTGACTCGATGGATGTGAGTCTGAGTGAACTCCGGGAGTTTGTGATGGACAGGGAGGCCTGGTGTGCTGCGATTCATGGGGTCGCAAAGAGTCGGACATGACTGAGCGACTGAACTGAACTGATGGTGTTACTATGTTTAACATGTTGAAGAACAGTCAAACTAGCAAGGTAAAAATGTTCCAATTTCTCCAAATCCTCACCAACATTTATTATTTTCTTTCTTTTTGACTGCAGCCATGCTCACAGTTATGAAGCAATATTATTACAACTCTGGTTTTGATTTGCATTTGCCAATGGTTGCTGAGGTTGATCTTCTCATGTGTTTAGGTCAATTCTATATCTGTTTGACACATTATGTCTTAATTCAGCACAATCTGTATTAATTGTGCATTAGTCAATAAACTTCAAACGGAAAACTGATCTCTTTTTTCCAATTATTAAATACATTACCTTAAAAGATACTTCCCTTGCTCTCTCTATCCACCCACCCACCCCAACTGCCAACTACTGCTTGATTTCTTTGTTCTCTGAAGCAAGTCTCTCAAAAGAGTTGCCTATATCTGCTGTCTCTAATTCTTTTTAGTCTTTTAAAACTCATTCCAAGTAGGCTTTCACTCTTTTTAGTTCATCACAGGGATCTCATCAAGGTCCACAATGACCTCCATATTGATAAGCCTTCAAGTCTAAGCTCTAATTTTACTGATCTATCAATAGAATTTGAACATGGATCACAGTTTTCTCTTGGCACTCCCAGCTTTCTTTCCTGGTTGTCCTCTTTTTCCCTGTATCAATTTTGGCATGGCCCAGGGATTAGTCTTTGGTCCTTTTCTTTAACCATCTTATTCACCCAATGTTTGTTGTTTAGTCACTAAGTCGTGTCAGACTCTGTGACACCGTGGACTGTAGCCTGCCAGGCTCCTCTGTCAATGGAGTTCTCCAGGCAAGAATAATACAGTGGGTTGCCATTTCCTTCTCCAGGGGATCTTCCTGAACCAGGGATTGAACCTGTCTCCTGCATTGGTAGGTGGATTCTTTACCACTGAGCCACAGGTAAGTGGCAATCTATGGCTTTAAATACACTTCTCAAGTTTTTATTTCTAGCCCTGAATTCCTGACTCATACATAATATATCCTGACTCATATATCCTATTCAGCATCTCCACTTGAATATCTAATAATCGTCTCAAATTCACCATGGTTGGTTCTTATCCCCTGTAACTTGCTTCCCCGCCAGCCTTCCCTGTATCAGTATTGACAGTAACTCCATCCTTCCAGTTTTTCCTGCATTACTAGCTTTCCCTTACACCTCACATCCAAACTGTCAGGAAATCCTATCAACACTTCTTAGTACCCCCAGGATCAGACCTTCTTAACACCACTTCTCACCTTGCTTCCACACTGGTTTGAGCTACCTACACTGCTGCAACAGGTTCATAACTGGTGTCTCTGCTTCTCCTCTTGCCATTCTATAGTCTATTATCAACACAATAACCTAAGTGATTCTATTAAAACACAAGTCAGGTCCCATCCCTGCTCTGCTTGAAACCCCCCACCAGCTCCCATCTCACCCAGAATGAGCGCCCAAGTCCTCACCACAGCCTACCAGGCCCCTTCTGTCTTCTGGCCCTGACCACTACTCTCATCTCTTCGCCTTATCCCCTCCCCTTGCTCTCCGAATCAGTCACACAGACCTCTTAGCTCCTCTGCAAACAAGCCAGGCACATTCCTGCACTGGGGACTTTGCTCGGACTGTCTCCTCTGGTGGATGTACTTCTCTTGGATATTAGTTCAGCTGACTCCTTTACATCCTTCAAATCTTTCCGCAAATCTTCTACCTTGACTATTCAGTAGTACAACCTGTGCCTCCCCTCGATGCCACTCTGAACTCTCCTTCTGCTGTTTTTCCACAGTGTTTATGACATTCTAACATATCACATGATTTACTTATTATGCCTATTGTTTCTTCTCTGTCTTACCCCGCTTCTCAGTAGAATGTAAACTTCTTGATGGCAAGGTTCTTTACTGTCTCCCATGATGTAGTCTAAGCACCCAGAACATTGCCTGGAATATAGTAGGTACTCAGTAAACATATATATTAACTTTTTTGCAATTTCTTTTAAAATTTTTATTTATTTATTTTTGGCTGTGCTGGGTCTTTGCTGCTGCTGGAGAAGGAAAAGGCTACCCACTCCAGTATTCTGGCCTGGAGAATTCCATGGACTGTATATATAGTTCATGGGGTCATAGAGTCAGACACGACTGAGCGACTTTAAATGTAAATGTAAAAATGTGCTGGGTCTTTGTTGCTGCGTAGGCTTTTCTCTAGTTATAGCAAGTGGCAGGCTACTCTCCTAATTGTGGTGCGCAGACTTCTCATCTCGATGGCTTCTCTTGTTGCAGAGCACAGGCTCTAGGGCATACGGGCTTCAGTAGTTGCAGTTCCCAGGCTCTAGGGCACAGGGCTCACTAGTTGTGACACACAGGGTTAGTTGCTCCGCAGCATGCAGGATCCTCCTGGAACCGGGATCGAATTCTATGTCTCCTGCACTGGCAGGTGGATTCTTTACCACTGAGCAAGCAGGGAAGCCCCAATAAACATACTGAGCGAACAAACAAATTTGCTCCAGTTTTTCCAGAGAAAAGTCACTGCCACTGCTGCTCTTGTCCTTGAGAAACTTCTATGCTCAGGATGCTGTCTTCCAGTGCTCTCAACCTGCAGCTTCCCTTCAGTCCTCATTGCACTTTAATCCTATGTTCTAAGGTGAAATAAAAAATGCTCTTTTCTCCTTAAGACTCCAGCCTAGTCTATGGTGGGGCCAGTTAGAGAAACAGGCACTCTGTTCACCCACTCATCACCAAAATTCTGCCTCCAAGAGTCGAACATAAGCCAAAGTTCCCCAGGAGCCAGACACAAACCAAACTAGGCCCCATACCCTAGGTGACAAACCTGTGAAAATGGATGCCTAGATATATCAGAATCTTAGCTTTTACTCAGCTATAGCTTTTACTCAGATATAAACTTCTGCTATATATAAAATGAGGTAATTGGATGAGATAATTTTTGGTCTTTTCTAGTTCTTGATGTTATTGTATTTAAACTTAGCTTTAACAGTTAAGGTCAATGTCCTAATATACTAATTATACTAATACACTAATTAAAATACCTAGTATACTAATTACTTTAATGCCCATTTCAAGTATGATTCTCTACTTTAAAAAATTATAAGTCAAATTGCCTAAAAGCTGTTCTGTGAGCTATTTTATCATGAACGTGTATCTCATGTCTGTCTATATTAAGTGAAGGACTTGACATCCTGATTCAATTCATTAGGTGATTTTTTTTTCAGCCTCCAGTAAATAAACTGGTCATTTGACTGATATGTCTAAATAAAACAGTTGTAGAATAATGTTTTAGAAGGCCATTTCTCTAACTGCAGCAAGACACTGTGGCCTATATAAAAGTGAAAATGAATAAGGCTCTTAAGTCTGTATTTATCTTTCTGTCATCTAAGGCATAATTTGGCAAGGCACACAAGTGCCAGTCAGCCCAAACCTCTTCTGCCAGCCTTGGTACCCAACTAAGACAAAACAGGCAGGTATTTGGGGGTCATGTTGGCTTTTCCTGGGAGATGCTAGTCTACATGACCCATTTTTTGCTGTTCTTGTCGTGTACCCCCGTGGAAGATTCATGTTGATGTATGGCAAAACCAATACAATATTGTAAAGTAATTAGCCTCTAATTTAAATAAATAAATTTTAAAAAAACCTTTTATTTTGAAATAATTCTGAATTCCTTGGAAGTTGCAAAGAGAACAAAGCGGGTCCCACAAATCCTTCACCCAGTTTCCTCCACTGGTTACATCTCACATAGCTACAGTACAATTATCTGAAACTAAAATAATATATAAATCAAATATACTTCAATTAACAGCAAACCCAGGAAATTGACATTGGTAGTGTGCAATGCCATTTTATCACATGTGTAGGTTCACTGTTACCATTACTGCAATCTGGATATGGAACTATTCCATCATCACAAAGATCTTCCTAGTGTTCCTTCTTTATATCAATAGTTACACCCATCCTCCTCCTTCCTACAAAACCTATTTTACATAACTATTTAAGGAATATACTTCCTCAGGCAGGATTTCCCTATTTTGATGCACTTATACCTAAAAATTCTAAGAACAGACCTCCATCATTTTAATGACTAAGAAACCTCTTAACAACTCATCAAAGCTCTGTTTTGAGCCTGGGTTTACAGATACTGGATTGTTTAATTAACATAAAAAAAAACTTGAACCACATCAGAGTCTTTCTAGGACTAATTAACATTCAAATGTATTTTAGTTAACTTATTTTATTCTTTCCCTGGTTAATGCACAGATTTTTAAAAAATTCCCTTAGTAAGTGATTGTTTAAAATGCCTGCTCCAATGACCTAGCTGCTGCTGCTGCTGCTGAGTCACTTCAGTCGTGTCTGACTCTGTGCGACCCCATAGACGGCAGCCCACCAGGCTCCCCCATCCCTGGGATTCTCCAGGCAAGAACACTGGAGTGGGTTGCCATTTCCTTCTCCAATGCATGAAAGTGAAAAGTCAAAGTGAAGTCACTCAGTCGTGTCCGACCCTCAGCGACCCCATGGACTGAAGCCTTCCAGGCTCCTCCATCCATGGGATTTTCCAGGCAAGAGTACTGGAGTGGGGTGCCATTGCCTTCTCCAATGACCTAGCTGCATGCTCACTAAGACAATGTAATCTGGATCCAGGTCTCTGATGAATAACAGTTGATCACCTTCTCCAAGATAAAAGTAGTCAGACAATGTGAGAGAAAGAGCTACAGGTTGTAAGTGTTTAAAAATACAAACTGTCTCACTGTAATGAAATCATTCCCCCTTGGTTATGTCTCGCAATCTTCACCATTTTTCTCTCCTATCCTCCATCCTTCCCCCTTTCCAGCTGCTCATCCTGTAAGATTTCTTTTCCATTTATCCATAGTCATCTCCTCTGAAAGAGACTGAAGTCAATTCTATCTGAAGTTCTGCTAGCTATCTCAAAAATTTTCAAAGATGTGAATACATATCTTTACAATAAAAACAGAGTTGTATAGTCTGCTTTTTTTCACTCTACACATGAACATTTGCTCGTGTCATTAAATGTTTCCTTATTCTTAAAGGTTTAATAAGGGAAATTCTGGCAAAAGTAAAGATGAGCTGATGCAGATCCATACCTTATGCTAAAAATATCTAGAAATGCTGGATAAACTGTAATATAAAACAAATTTAAATACATAGCCTAGCTTGAAAGGAAATATCCAGGGGTTATGAGAGAAGAAAGAAATCCAAGTCAGAACTAGGGTGACTGTTTCATTTTTAGCATGGAAAATTCTGCATCCAGGGAAATCCCTCAGTCCTGGGCAACCTGCAGTGGCATACTTGCCCAGAGCAGTAAGAAGCTGACAAATATTGGATATCTGTAGACACACCAGGACTGATAATGACTCTAGGGGCTAGATCCAACACTCATTAGTCCCAGCGATTTGTAGATTTTCTCAGATTGTCTATGTAAATGATATTTGTATGCAAATAACAGTTGTTGTCTTTTAGCCATTACAAATCATGTTTCTATTATATGATTCTTTGACTAGACCGTCTAGTATTATGTTAAATAGCAGCTGTGATACAGGGCTTCATAGCCTTTTTCTTGACCTCAACGGGACTGCTTCTAGAATCTCTCCATTAAATATGTTTAGTTTACTTTTAAAAGGTTAGCGGAGCTCCCTGCTATTCCTAGCTTGCTAAGATTTTTTAAAATCATAAATGAGTGTTGATATTTCTCAACTGGTTTTCTTCACGTTTTCAGAAAATTGTATCATTTTTAACCTTCAGCCCGTTGTGATTCTATTCCTCTGCATTCCAGCACTGAAACATACTTGCACTTCTGGAACAAAGCCTACTTAATACATTATTGGATTCAGTATACACACACACACACACTTGTGGGATTTTTGTATCCATGTCCTTAAGTTAAATTGGCCTCTGATGTTCTTTTCTTGCACGCTCTTCTTCTGGCTGTGTTATCTACAACACACTAGCTTCATAAAAGTAATGGACAGCTTTTTCTGTTATTCTACTTTCTGAAACAAAATGTGTAAGATTGGAGGTCTCTGTTCTGTTTGTAAGAGTCACCTAAGAATTTGGGGTCAGATCTGGGGGGCAATGAAGGAAAAATAAAGAGTGCAACTAGAAGCCTTTGGCCTAACCACTCTGGCATCTGTAGGCCTAGCCATCTCCCACATTTCCCTTCATATACTGACTCTGCCTGGGGGCCTTTAACAGGTTTTTAGTTGTTTGATGTTGAGTTCCATTAACCTCCTTATCACTTTTTTAGCAGACAGGTGTGAAGGTGGTGGAGGAATCCATATACAACTTGGTTTGCCATGTCACAACTATTCCCCAAGGTGTGCATGGATATGCAACCTGTGCGATCACGTAAGGCCCAGCTCCTTGAACAGCCCTGTACTTGGTTTAATGTCCTGTTGTCACCATCTTAAAATTCTTAATAATTTTGAATATGGAGCCCTGTATTTTCATTTTGCACTAAGCCCCACACATTCTATAGCCAGTCCTACTATTCCTGGATACCTTCCCATTTGAGTATCACCTCCCTTTGCTCTGTCTTCTACCCTAAAGCAATAACCCATGCACAGCTATGTTTTCTTAGCAAGTCTCTGAGGTCTGGGGCAGGCAGCAAGTAACTTGGATGGTCCACATGTTACAGCTTGGTCTAAGGCTCTAAATTCAGCCTAGCAATTCCATAGTAGGTATATCAGTTTCGCAGTCCTCCTAAGGGCAAGTTGTGAATCACTTAGGCCATAAATAGACAAAAAAATAGTCACAAAATGCCATAGCGAATAAAATAGGCCTTTATCACAGTAAAGAGAAGCCCTTCTTTTATGGAGAGCTCCAATTATCTGTGACAGTGACATTCAAGAAAGATTTTGTCCTCATTTTCCAAGTGACCTAACTTTACATCTATCCAGATTCTTTTTTTTTCCAAATAGTTGCGCTACACAGCATGCAGGATCATAGTTCCCTGACCAGGGATCGAACCTGTGCCCCGTGGCACTGGCAGTATGGAGTCTTAACCACTGAACCACCAGGGAAGTCCCTCTATCCAGATTCTTTTACCAACATCTGGTTGGCCAATGATCCAGATATGAGATCTTTTGAGTGGTGATTTATAATTTAAAGTCTCAACGCCCATGGAGTTTGGGAGAGTATCTATCACTTCTAATTTTAGAGCAGTCACCATGATCAGTTTAAGTTCAGGCTCTGCATCATAGTACTTATCACTTCACTAGTATCTTTCCATTTGGAATAGATATGGTAATAACTTAAGGGAAATGACTCTGTGACTGTTAAGGTTTGAATGCTAGTGACATATGTATGATCTACTCATCTGTCTCGTTGGGCTTGATCATCTGTGTCAGACCAGACTTTAGTACTGCTGACTACTACTGTTGTTGTTGGCACTGTTGTTGGGAGCCAGCACTCTGAACAACCTTATTTCCTTCCCACTCCTGTGAGGGTCCCTTTGGCTTTTAATCTTTGATAACAGCAACCTTCAATTGTTTCAGCTTTTCATCTTGGGTCCAGTATTTATTTGGCTGCCACTTATGTTCACATTCTTTCCTCTCATGTTACCCACTTCGTGGTAATCTCTGTCAGTAGACCCTGCAACTCAGCTTCTAATCTGTTAAACAGAGAAGAGTTGCAGATGTTCCTCTCTTTTGCTTTCAGGGTACTATTTGTTTCAGACTATGCTTATATTCTGCATAGACTGCAGCAGCTTTTGCTAAAATCTCAATTTTGTATTCTAAAGTATTTGTTTCCTTATGGAGTTGTCTTACTTATTTCTACCAAGAGAAATTTTTGGTTGTTCTTTTTCATTTAGTTTTCCCTGAATGCACTTCTTAAAATTTAGAGAAGCAGTATTAGATTCTTGGGCAACAGCTTTAAAAGCAACCATTTGTTTTACTGAACTGTTTTTCTTCCCTAAGAGTTCAGTTCACTTGAAAGTATCTGATCATCATAGCAAAACATCTTTTTTCCTAATCTAATCATTCAATAGGTATTTTATTTGTTGAGCACTTACTATGTGCCAGACACTGTTTGAGGCACTTGGGAAATATCACTGAACAAAACACATAAAAATCCCTCCCCTCAAAGAACTTATATTCTGGCACAGGAAGACAATAAGCACAAAAATTATTAAATTACATAATATATTAACAGATGATAGATGCTAAGGAGAAAACAGAGCAGGGTACGGTCCCCACGGATCAGGAGGGCAGATGGAAATGTCCCTACATCCCCAGCCTTTATACTCAATGTTCCATCTACTCTTCTACCTTGAAAAAAAATATTCTACCCCATTCTGTTACCAATTGATCACTGCACTGTTGTTTCTGATTCCTTTCAGAAAGTTTTTCAACAAATAGTCTATACTCTTTCACTTTCTCACTTTCCAGTTACTCTGCAACTCAAAGTCATCTAGTTTCTGCTCCTACCTCTTCCCTGAAACCGCTATTGCCAAAGTCACCAATGACTTCAATGTTATCAAATCCAGTGGAAATGAATCTGAACTTTGATACTCTTGAGTACTTCTTCCTTGAAACATGCCATCCTGCTGAATTTCATTATATTGTTCTCTCCTACCTATCCTCCTACTCTTCAGTTTCCACTGATAGCCACACTACTTCTGACCATCCTATAAATCCCAAGGAAACCAGAATTGAAAGAGACACATGTACTCCAATGTTCACTGCAGCACTATTTACAACAGCTAGGACATGGAGGCAACCTAGATGTCCATTGGCAGATGAACAGATAAGGAAGTTGTAGTACATATACACAATGGAATATTACTCAGCTATAAATAGAACACATTTGAGTCAGTTCTAATGAGGCGGATGAACTTAGAGCCTATTATACAGAATGCAGTCAGTCAGAAAGAGAAAGACAAATACTGTATACATGTGTGCTAAGTCACTTCAGTCGTGTCCGACTCTGTGATCCCATGGACTGTAGCTCACCAAGATCTTCTGTCCATGGAATTTTCGAGACATGAATATTAGAGTAGGTTGCTATTTTCTTCTTCACAAATACTGTGTATCAACACACACACACATACACACACATATATATATATGGAATTTAGTAAGGTAGTAATGATGATCCTACATGCGGGGCAGCAAAGGAGACACAGATATAAAGAAGAGACTTTTGGACTCAGTGGGAAAAGGCGAGGGTGGGATAAATTTTGAGAGTATAGCATTGAAACATATACATTACCATATATAAAACAGATGACCAGTGCCAGTTCAATGCATGAAGCAGGGCACCCAAAGCCGGTGCTCTGAGACAAGCCAGAGGGATAGGGTGGGGGGGAAAGTGGGAGAGGGGTTCAGGATGGGGGGGACACAAGTATACCTATGGCCGATTCATGTTGAGGTATGGCAAAAACTGTCACAATATTGTAATGTAATTGTCCTCCAATTAAAATAACTAATTTTTTAAAAATGCTTGGGATGCTTGCAGTGTTCCTCTGGATTCTATTCCAGTCCCCTTTTCCCCCCTTATTCCTTCTATTTAGAATCAATCATTCATTGTGATTTCAATTATCATCTATATATTGATGACTCTCAACTTTTATATGCAGCCAGATCTTTCTCCTGTGCTCCAGAACCTAGTCATATCTACTTGGATGGCCCACAGACACACCCGTGGCTGATTCATGTCAATGTATGGCAAAAACCACCACAATATTGTAAATTAGTCTCCAATTAAAATAAATAAATTTTTAAATAAGAGCTCATTCAAAATGACCCATCTTCCCCTGCCAAACCTGCCCTTCTCATTGGTCCAGCTCAGCACCACTATCTTTCCAGTTGGCCCATCACTGAGAAACCTGAAATTCATACTCTCCTTTCAGCATGCTAACTCTTGCCGCACATACATTAATCACCAAGTCCTATTGATGCTACACACTTAACAGCTCTCAAATCTACCTCTATCCACAAGTGCCACCACCCCAGCCCAGGACACACTTTCTCATCCACATTAATACAACAGCCTCATAACTGGTTCCCTTGACCCCAATATTGTTCACTGCCAATTATCCACACAATAGTCAGACTGACTTCTAAGGATTAGATCTAACCATACCATTCTTTTGCTTGAAATCCATCATTGTTTCCTTCTGTCCACAGGATAAAACCCAACCCTTTAATGTGGGTTATAAGTTCTTCTGATTTAATATCTAAGTCAAAGTTGCTGCCACCCTAAACTGTTTGCAGTGCTTCAAATAGTCCATGAAATTTGGCCTTCATATCTGAAACATTCCTGCCACTACAGTGACTGCATGGCAAATCCTGTTCAGCCCTCTTATCTTTCATTTTATATCTCTTTCTAAAGTCTGGGCTAGTTCCCCTGCCATCTACTTCCATAAAACTTGGTACTCCTGTTACCACAGCCCTGTCATTACTTTATGTGGCTTCCTCCCCAGCTGGATGGTGAGCTCCACGAAGGAAAGGTTAAGTCTATCTTGCTCATGACTATGTCCCAAGTACATACCCTAGCAGGGGCTAAAGCAATGTTTGTTGAATGAATGAGCAACAAGCCCAGGTAAACTTGAGCCCTAGACATTTCAAAGAGGAAAGTAAATCATAAAAAAGCATCAGTTTCTTAAAAAGTCAATTTTACATATGTCACAGGATGTAACTGTTTCTTTAAAAAGTAAAAAAAAAAAAATATATAGTAACAGTGTTCAGCTCTGGGTGGTGGATTATGGTTGATTTTTCCTTCTTTCTTCTACATAACCTTTTTACCAAGTTCTCTGTAATGAGTGTGTCTTACTTTCAGGGTGGAAAAAATGCTATAAATTATAAACTACAAAGAACACTAATATAAAATACTTTTACCTCTTTTCCTCAAAACAAAGTGTCATATAGAGTGAAATTTGATCACTTTTTTTTTTCATCACTTTGCTTGAAGGTGAATAACAGCGTGATATCTCTGCCTTATTTAACACCAACAGAAGTATATATGTTGATAACATAACCCAAGTTGCAAAAATCCATCACTGTCCAGGACCTGAAATGCAAGCAGTACTTTTCATATGTTTTTTTTAATTCTATAGAAGCTACTTTTAATAAGAATTTGGATTATGGTTTGATGCACAAAACTAAACTACAACTTTATTTTATATTTGAAAATAAGCACAACAAAAGTTTTTATCCTTCTAAAACGTTCCAGCAGATTTAGATGACTGGGACAGTCTCCTCTTCTCTGAAAGGTACGCGTTCTTCTCACTGGGAAAATAATGCTACAGGAGAAAAAGTAAAGCAGAGTTAAAACAACTTCAGAACTAGTATACGTACATCATACTTTGTTATACAAGGAACTGACTGCAACAAAGTTCTCAAACTATATACTGAATGCTACAATTAGTTTATTTTCAGTTTGCCAATGTATCATCTTATTACAGTGAGGCATACAGACAAAATACTGATATACTACAACAAATATCATTACAATGACAATTTCTGAATAACAAAGGTAAATCTCATGCCCTGAAGAACTGCCCATAGAAATCAAGTTTTGTTAGTCTACTTATAATTTCATATGTATGTGCATATATATATGCACGTGTGTACTGCATTAAAGTTATACATGGTAATATATAGGTATGTGTAATAATATACATGTATTACTATTATCATATATACTTATGTATTACCTTATATAAATAATATATCAATTACATACACATATATAATATCTTGTATAAGGATTTTATTTTGTTTTTTCTGATATAAGTCACTTTTCTTATTCATATAGTCCAAATCTCTATTTTGCAGTTTAATCAACTGAGCAAAGGTTAAGGGACTTACCCAAGCTCCCATTGTAAATAACAGGAAAACTAGGACTAAAGCCAGAATCTCCTGACACTCAGTTTAATGGTCTAGTATTCCACTCTTGCCCTTACCCATAAGTGAGGCTAGAAATTAACACCTTACATTTGAGTAATGCGCTGCAATTTTCAAAGCATTTTCACATATGTTATATTGCTGCAGGTACACACACACACACACACACACACATACACACACAGTATCTCAGCTAATCAAGGACCTGAAAGGTTACTTGCCATTGGAAACACTAGTTAATGTCCTGAGTCCCCTGACTCGCAATCCAGTCCTCTACTCCTTGAAGGACACTCCTTTTCCCACAAATCATTTTATTCTCACTTGGTCCCTCACAATTAATTTGGGATGAGGGAATCCAGGCCAAGGCTCAGGGATCTGTAAGCCTACACAAATGAAGTGAGGCCCAGGGAGTCCCTGGTGTTTCATTCTGAGATCCCCTCTCTGAACCTTTTCTAATACTACATTGTGTACCTTTGGGGAGCAGGAAGCTGAAACTAGGATTAGCTAGGATCTAGGACTGGAAGAGTTGACTCATTGGAAAAGACTCTGATGCTGGGAGGGATTGGGGGCAGGAGGAGAAGGGGACAACAGAGGATGAGATGGCTAGATGACATCACTGACTCGATGGACATGAGTCTTGGTGAACTCCAGGAGTTGGTGATGGACAGGGAGGCCTGGCGTGCTGTGATTAATGGGGTCGCAAAGAGTCGGACACAACTGAGCGACTGATCTGACGACTGGATATGTCATGTAGTCAACACAACATGGAGGACCATGGCCACTATTATACTTAGCAAGGGTGTCTATTATGGAGCTTCAGAATTAGGGCAGGCAGATTCTATTTCTTTGTTTCCCTGAAGGGCTGAACTACATATACCAAATAGTATGGTACCCAAACAACCTAGCACATTTCTTGTCCACCTTCTTTCCATCCAAATGGTAATAATGACATTATTTCAGAAGCTGATACTCCTGTGGTCCAAACATTTGCAGGATAAAAAAATAAGCATCAACTGAACCAAGATGAGGATAACAATCAAATATCAAATACTTCAACTTTAAATCCTTGTCATTACCTGTAGTCTCCTGGTCCTTTTCATCACCATATCCTTCCTCATCCACTGCTGTTTCCAACATTTCAGTATCCCTCTTTGGTTTCTTTCTGTGTTTCTTCAAACGCTTTAAAGTTCTGTTGAATCTTCTTCGTAAAAGACCAGCCCATCTGCTGTAATATTAAAAGTTCAAAGTGAAACTTTATTTCTCAAGACTGATAAAATAATAAATAAAGGAAAAGGTTATTTGGTAACATAACCCTTTACTGTGAGGAGACATCCCACGTCCAAGGGCAGAGAAGCCACAGTAAGACAGAAGGAGGGGCAAAATTGGGACCCAGAGACCCCAGAGAGACTGAGACAGAAATGTGTTGAGTGTCTACTGAGGAGGTACGGGTCAGCAGTGGACTGCTGCAGCAACAGGGGCTCTGGGTGCAGTAGACCTGGGTATGGCATAAGCACTCTAGGAAGAAGTCGCCATTAACCCAATCATAGAGCCGCCAGAACTTACACAGGACTGGGGAAACAGACTCTTGGAGGGCACAAATAGAACCTTGTATGCACCAGGACCTAGGAGCAAGGAGCAGTGACCCCACAAGAGACTGACCCAGACTTGCCTGTGAGTGTCCAGGACTCTCTGGCAGAGGTGTGGGTGGGCGGTGGCCTGCTGCAGTGGTGGGGGCACTGAGTGTAGCAGTGTCTGAATGGGACCTTTAGAAGGAGGTCGCCATTAACTTCATTACCTCCACCATAGTTTGGCCTCAGGTCAAATAATAGGGAGGGAACATAACACTACTCATCAACAGAAAATTGGATTAAAGATTTATTGAACATGGCCCTGCCCATCAGAACAAGATCCAATTTTCCCCTCACTCAGTCTCTCCCATCATGAAGCTTCCAGAAGCCTCTTATCCTTCTCCATTAGAGGGAAGACAGAATGAAAACCACAATCACAGAAAACTAACAAATCTAAGCACATGGACCACAGCCTTGTCTAACTCAGTGAAACTATGAGCATTGCTGTGTAGGGCCACCCAAGACAGACAGGTCATGGTGGAGATTTCTGACAAAATGCAGTCCACTGGAGAAGGGAAAGGCAAACCACTTCAGTAATGTTGCCTTAAGAACCCCATGAACAGTATGAAAAGGCAAAAAGATAGGACACTGAAAGATGAACTCCCCAGGTCGGTAGGTGCCTAATATGCTACTGGAGATCAGTGGAGAAATAATCCCAGAAACAATGAAGAGATAGAGCCAAAGCAAAAACAACACCCAGTTGTGAATATGACTGGTGATAGAAGCAAGGTCTGATGCTGTAAAGAGCAATACTGCATAGGAACCTGGAATATTAGGTCCATGGATCAAGGCAAATTGGAACTGGTCAAACAGGAAATGGCAAGAATGAACGTTGACATTTTAGGAATCGGCAAACTAAAATGGACTGGAATGGGAGAATTTGACTCAGATGACCATTATATCTACTACTGGCAAGAGTGAACGTTGACATTTTAGGAATCGGTGAACTAAAATGGACTGGAATGGGAGAATTTGACTCAGATGACCATTATATCTACTACTGTGGGCAAGAATCCCTTAGGAGAAATGGAGTAGCCATCATAGTCAACAGAAGAGTCCAAAATGCAGTACTCGGATGCAATCTCAAAAATGACAAAATGATCTCTGTTCGTTTCCAAGGCAAACCATTAAGTATCACAGTAATCCAAGTCTATGACCTGACCAGTAATGCTGAAGAAGCTAAACGATTCTATGAAGACCTACAAGACCTTTTAGAATCAACACCCCAAAATGATGTCATTTTCATTATAAGGGACTGGAATGCAAACGTAGGAAGTTAAGAGACACCTGGAGTAACAGGCAAATTTGGCCTTGGAGTACAGAATGAAGCAGGGCTAAGGCTGATAAGAGTTTGGCCAAGAGAACACACTGGTCATAGCAAATACCCTCTTCCAAAACCACAAGAGAAAACTTTACATGTGGACATCACCAGATGGCCAACACCAAAATGAGATTGATTATATTCTTTGTAGACAAAGATGGAGAAGCTCTATACAGTCCACAAAAACAAGACCAGGAGCTGACTGTGGCTTAGATCGTGAACTTGTTATTGCCAAATTCAGACTTAAACTGAATAAAGTCAGGAAAATCACTAGACCATTAAGCTATGACCTAAATAAATCCCTTACGATTATACAGTGGAAGTGGGAAATAATACTTAAGGGACTAGATCTGACAGACAGAGTGCCTGATGAACTATGGACGGAGGTTTGTGACACTGTATAGGGGACAGGGATCAAGACCATCCACAAGAAAAAAAAATGTGAAAAAGCAAAATGGCTCTTTGAGGAGGCCTTACAAATCACTGTAAAAAGAAGAGAAGGGAAAAACAAAGGAGAAAAGGAAATATATACCCATTTGAATGCAGAGTTCCAAAGAAGAGCAAGGAGATATAAGAAAGCCTTCCACAGCAATCTGTGTAAAGAAATAGAGGAAAACAATAGAATGGGAAAGACTAGAGATCTCTTCAAGGAAATCAGAGATACCAACGGAACATTTCATACAAAGATGGGCTCGATAAAGGACAGAAATGGTATGGACCTAACAGAAGCAGAACATATTAAGAAGAGGTGGCAAGAATACACAGAAGAACTGTACAAAAAAGATCTTCATGACCCAGATAATCATGATGGTGTGATCACTCACCTAGAGCCAGACATCCTGGAATGTGAAGTCAAGTGGGCCTTAGGAAGCATAACTACGAACAAAGCTAGTGGAGGTGATGGAATTCCAGTTGAGCTATTTCAAATCCTAAAAGATGTTGCTGTGAAAGTGCTGCACCCAATATGCCAGCACATTTGAAAAACTCAGCAGTGACCACAGGACTGGAAAAGGTCAGTTTTCATTCCAATCCCAAAGAAAGGCAATGTCAAAGAATGCTCAAACTACTGCACAATTGCACTCATCTCACATGCTAGTCAAGTAATGGTCAAAATTCTCCAAGCCAGGCTTCAACAACATGTGAACTGTCAACTTCCAGATGTTCAAGCTGGATTTAAAAAAGGCAGAGGAACCAGAGATCAAACTGCCAACATCCGTTGGATCACTGAAAAAGCAAGAGAGTTCCAGAAAAACATTTACTTCTGCTTTATTGACTATGCCAAAGCCTTTGACTGTGTGGATCACGATAAACTGTGGAAAATTCTGAAAAGAGATGGGACTACGAGCCACCTGCCCTGCCTCTTGAGAAATCTGTATGTAGAACTGAACATGAAATAGCAGACTGGTTCCAAATCGGGAAAGGAGTACATCAAGGCTGTATATTGTCACCCTGCTTATTTAACTTATATGCCAGAGTAAATCATGAGAAACGCTAGGCTGGATGAAGCACAAGCTGGAATCAAGATTGCCGGGAGAAATATCAATAACATCAGATACACAGATGACACCACTCATATGGCAGAAAGTGAAGAAGAACTAAAGAGCCTCTTGATGAAGGAGAAAAAGGAGAGTGAAAAAGTTGGCTTAAAGCTCAAAATTCAGAAAACTAAGATCATGGCATCTGGTCCCATCACTTCATAGCAAATAGATGGGGAAACAGTGGAGACAGTGACAGACTTTATTTTGGGGGGCTCCCAAATCACTGCAGATGGTGACTGCAACCATGAAAATAAAAGACGCTTGCTCCTTGGAAGAAAAGTTATGACCAATCTAGACAGCATATTAAAGAGCTGAGACATTACTTTGCCAACAAAGGTCTGTCTAGTTATGGTTTTTCCAGTAGTCATGTATGGATGTGAGAGTTGGATTATATAGAAAGCTGAAGAATTGATGTTTTTGAACTGTGGTGTTGGAGAAGACTCTTGAGAGTCCCTTGGACAGCAAGGAGATCCAACAAGTCCATCCTAAAGGAAATGAGTCCTGAGTGTTCATTGGAAGGACTGATGTTGAAGCTGAAACTCCAATACTTTGGCCACCTGATGCTAAGAACTGACTCATTTGAAAAGACCCTGATGCTGGGAAGGTTTGAAGGTGGGAAGAGAAGGGGATGACAAAGGATGAGATGGTGGGATGGCATCACCGACTCAATGGACATGAGTTTGAGTAAACTCTGGGAGTTGGTGATGGACAGAGAGGCCTGGCGTGCTGCAATCCATGGGGTCACAAAGAGTTGGACATGACTGAGTGACTGACCTGAACCGCACCTTTTTTATGGAGTGTGACTTTCTATCTTGGATACTTTTATATATTTTTATTAGACTATGTGCCCCTTGAAAGCACACACCATGATCTGATTCACCTTTTTGCCCTTCATAACACCCAACAGAAGGCCTGGAATCAGTATCATCTTGAATGAATTTTAAGTTCTTTTTTTTCTCACTGACAGAATGAATTTTAAGTTCCTTTTTTTTTTCTCACTGACAAACTGTTTATTGAATTTTGAAGCAGTATGGGGTGTCTCTTATTGTATCTTAGAATCTCAGGATTCAGAGAGGTGGTAAAGTGGCATTGGTGAATTTGGGACTCTGGTCTCGAAGAAGTACCTGCCACTCTACCCCTGATTCCTCAATGGCTGCCAGGTGGATAACCCCTCCACTGGAACCATCCTGCTCCATGTCCAAAGTGAAAGCACTGGCAGTAAACTGCAGGCATTCTTCCTTGGTCATGCCTTCCCAGTAGGTAGCATTGACACAGCCAAAGAAATAGGAGCTCCTGGAGCCCCCAGTGGCAAAGGACTGTTGTACTATCATACTCCCCATAGGCACTGAGTACACCTGCCCCCTTCTTGGGGGTTCCAGCCAGCAGTGATGATTTCTGCCATCAGGTCTTCTTGGTATCAATAACACATTTCCTTAAAGAGGCTGGCTGCCGTGTATACCAGCAGAGGCTCATTCAGCTCAATGCTGTGGAAACCAAGCTGATTAAGTGACTCCATCAGCTACTGCCTGGGTATATCAGCTGCTGAGCCTGAGTGGCAGCAGAAAATACAGTCATGAATAGGGGTCAGAAAACACAGTCACAAATAGGGGTCAGCTTGTCAGTCACTCGATTGGTGATGTACAACCCAGTGGTTGATCTGGAGTCGGTTCCTAGAACCACGCCCTCAGCAAATTGCATGGCCATGACAGTGGTCCCTGTGGAAACTTCCCTGTTTTCCCAGTCGGAGGCAATGGCCTCAGGCCCCCAGGATGGTGCCAGCCCGGCTCCCCAGCAGCCACTAAGGTGGTCACCATCTTCCTCTTCCAGTATTGCCCAAATTTTAAGTTATTGAATGATATAATGAGATGAAATAATGCTGTTTTAGGGAGATAAGCCTGGCTGGATGTAACAGGGTGAATTAGAAGGAGAGTAGATGAGGAATTCATGTATACATCCAAATTAGCTTGGCAAGCATCCTTACTCACTCCCTCCATGTGAAAGGCACAGCCATACTCTTCAATTGAAGTACCAGGAAAGTTCTCCAGGACCTAACTCTTAGCCATCTTCTAAACTCCACTTGCAGCCCCATTCCAGTTATTGTCTCTCTTGTATCAATTCTTTGGATTGGATGCATCATCTCAATGTTCTCCTCAGTTTCCAATTCTGCATTTGCATTTGAATGCCAGCTAGCCTCCTGTTACAGACTGAATGTTTGTGTCCCTAAAATTCATGTTGAAGCCCTAGCTGCCAGTATGGTTGGATTTGAAGACAGTACCTCTAGGGAATACTTAAGGCTCAATCAGGTCATAAAGGTGGGGTGCTGATCAGTAAAATTAATTTCAGTATAAAAATAATAAATTTTTGTTTTACTAAAAATCAGAATGCCTGCTCATCTTACTCTCACACACATCATAGAAAGGCCATGTGAGCACACAAAGAGAAGGTGGCCATCTGCAAGCCAGGAGAGCCCTCACCAGAAACCAAATCAGCTGGCATCTTGATCACTGACTTCTAGCCTACAGAACCATGAGAAAATAAATGCCTATTGTTTAAGCCAACTGTGGTATTTTGCTACAGCAGCACTGGAAGACTAATACATTTTGCCCTTCTTTTGCACCTCAGGAAACCACTTGCTCATTAGGACAGCAGGTGACAAGAGGACTACACCTGGACTAAGCTGTGACTATAAAATATGAGAAGAGGTGAATCCCCAATTCACCCCAAAGGAAACCAAAAAAAAAAAAAAATGACAGGGAGTCTGAAAGAATAGAATTACATATTAAAGATAAAGGAAATAGTCACAGATGATTCCAAGGATTCTAGCATGAGAGACTAAAGAAATCACTGAGAGAAATGAACAGGTGTCAAGGGGATATGATTTGGGAGAAAAAGAAGTCTAGTTTTGCACACATTGCATTAAATGCAGTTAAAAATACAAAATAGGTAGAGGTGATTTCAGGATGTATGAGTCATTTATCCAGAGAAACCCAGAACACTATGTTCAGAAAGGACTTCAGAAATTAACTCAATTTTCTACTCTAATATTATGAGAAAATCAACATCAAAAGAAGTTAAGCTCACTATAAAACGGGTAGTAAAGGCAGAACTAGAACAAAGATCTTTTAAAATACTCTTTCTGCTACATACTTGTAATATTTTCTGATAGATGAGAATAAGGCTTTGGGAGACAACCACAGTTGGGAAAACAAAGAAAACCAAACTGAGGTGGATAAGAATGGGAAGGGGAACAATGAAATCCAAGGAAGGAAACTTTCAAAAAGGGAGCAGTCAACAGTGTACTTATGTGATAAAAATGTCAAGTCAGATGGAAATTCAGAAAAGGTCACTGAATTTTGCAATGAGGTTATTAGTTACTTGGCAACAAATTCTTCCTTTTAATAGTACCTAATATCCCAGAATTTTCTAAAATGCTGCCCTTGGAGTCCTTGCAATAGGAACACCTTGGACATATAATCCACATATAATGAGGTTCTCTTATTATTTCAGTAACTAAATTACCTTGAATGGGGTCCAATAAGAACTGGTGTTATGTGAATTTCAAGTCTATAGTGACTCATGTTCAAGAAGGGTTCCAGTTGCTCACATTCTCATCTGATCGTATTTTATCAAAGTTCTTAGAGCCCAGCAATACTTTTATAGACTCTATTTTCTTTCTTTGAATTCATATGTCTATAATCCTAGGAACTTCAAACCTTTCAGCAGTTGGCTAATTACTGCATAAACCTTTTCAAAATAACATTACTAATTATATTGTACAGTATAATGAGACAAACAAACATGGGGTTTTGAAAATGTAAATGCTCATTTTTAAAATTCAATGGGTCATGATTTTTAGGCAATTTTTGGCATATTTATTCCCAATTCTTTACCTCCCATTCTATGAAAGTAAGTGGTAATAAGACTGTCTACATAATGAAAACCACATTATAATACAGAGAATCACTCAGCAGGATTTGTCTAAATGTAGAAATTTTCAGTAGCAGCCATCTGGCAAGCAGCAACATTGAAAGAGTATGGGGGATGTGCTATTTACATCATCTGTGTATCAGATGATCTAGAATCTTAAAAAACACGGTTTTATTAGTTGAAAGAAACATAGTCTTGTCATTTTCACACTGAGTTCTGAATTTTCTTAATTTGAGGTTACAAATTCAATCTGATAGGAAGAAAAAGAACATGAAAATACATTTCATCTGATTTGAACAGGCACTGCATTACAGTGTTTGAATCTTTCCCCTTGCCAAAGCTATGTATACACTCAAGTATCATATCCCTATATAATACACAGATGTTTAACTGGCATATAAATATAGATTAAACTTTATATAAAAACAGGTAAATATTAGAAGCTAAATTCGCACTTTAAACTACTGTTCTTGGCACTCTACAACTGTAACAGGAATAATTCAGCCACTCTCCTCTCTCACTCTAGAGCCCCCACCTGCTTTCTTTTGTCCCAATCCACCTGATATTTTTGCTTTTCATCTCTATGTAAGTCTTAAGTCTACCAGTGACACTTAAACCTAATGAGGTTTCTGATCCCTATTAATGAGAATAAAAATAGATTTTACATAACCTTGAGGACATAATGAATTTCAAAATGCATCTTATATATGTTAATAAGGATATCAATAGCAAATTCTTAGAAAGCTTTTCACTAATATTCTCTGCTCCCTATTGTATATGTGAACCAGTTCAAACTAGCTTCTCTGTTTACATTTGAACTCAAGTAGAAGTCAACTACACACACAAAATAAGTAAACTACAGATTCAGTTATAGATTATTAAAGGGACAAAGTTCAGCCACTCTTGCTAAGAAATGACAGGCATTTAAGGGGTCTATATTATTAAGGAGACTACATCTCAATGTAATGAATTCTGTGGGAGAGCCCCCTTCCCACCTAACCCAAATGTTGTTCTCCCTTCAGAAATTTAGCTCAAATATCATCTCCATCATGGAGCCCACCCGCTCTCTACCATTCAACCTGATTCCCAATGCCTCAGAACTTTTACAAGTCACTGTCACCACTAATTTTAATCCTTAATTATATTCCACCTTATATTGTTCTTAGTATGTCATGCTTGGGATTTATTTTAAGGTATATTTAAGTTCCTCAAAATGAAAATCCATCTCTTAAGACATTTCTGTATCCTAATATCTAGCATAAGTAGTGACTGAATATGGTCAATTGCAGAAAGCCTGAATTAAGCATTAAAAATGAAATGCATTTGTCTTTGGAAAGTGACTATCTTCTTTATATAAGCTGCTTTCATTTCTCCCCTCTCCTCATATTATTTCTCATTTTTCATCCCTCCAACTCTTGCAGGTTGTTAGCTCCTTAGGTTGGGGCTTCCCTGGTGGCCCAGATGGTAAAGAATCTGCTTGCAATGCAGGAGACCTAGGTTCAATCCCTGGGTTGGGAAGATACCCTGGAGGAGAGCATGGAAATCCACTCCCGTATTCTTGCCTGGAAAGTCTCCATGGACAGAAGAGCCTGGCCAGCTACAGTCCATGGGGTCATAAAGAGTTAAGACACGACTGAGCTACTAAGTACAACATAGCTCTCCTTAGGTTGCTGGTGGTTGTTTAGTTGCTAAGTCATGTCTGACTCTTTGAGACCCCATGGACTGTATCCTGCCAGGCTTCTCTGTCCATGGGATTCTCCAGGCAAGAATACTGGACTGGGTAGCCATTCCCTTTTCTGGGGGGAATCTTCTTTGAGATGGAAAACAGAAAGTGAGTTAATGGGATAGCTCTAAAAAGATACCTTGCCCCTCTAAAGGAGGATTTAGCAGACTTTGGCCTTCATTTAAACTCCTTGTTTGGTATCAAGGATAGGATCTTTAGTCTAACACAATGATTGCCCTTGACTATAAAATGAGCTTACCAGGAAAAGCTGCCAATGCCCCATCCACCCTCAGCCATCCATTGTTCCTGAAACTTCAGCTAAGCAGCAAGCTGAAACTGACACCTGCTCTGAGGCTGCAACGAACAGCTCAGGACGACTGAAGGTACCTACTACGATTACACAAAATAGTAAAATAAGTAAGGAAATAAATAAATCATAGTAAACCAAAGTTTATGGTGTTCAATATATACATACTATTCACATTGTTTAAGTCTCTCAAGCAGTTTGTTTATTATGTAAAACGAAGAAAATATATTCCTATCAAGGGATAATCCTCTGGAATTCATTTTAGAGAAAAATCCAGTGTACTTTAACATCCCCATACCTTGTCAGAGGAACACTAGGAGGGACCATAACAGAGGTATTATACAAGGCAGAATATATCAGACACTCTAAATTGCTTGGCAAAATGCTAGGTCTGATGCTGTAAGAGCAATATTGCATAGGAACCTGGAATGTTAGGTCCATGAATCAAGGCAAATTGGAACTGGTCAAACAGGAAATGGCAAGAGTAAACGTTGACATCTTAGGAATCAGCGAACTACAATGGACTGGAATGGGTGAATTTAACTCAGATGACCATTATATCTACTACCGTGGGCAAGAATACCTCAGGGAAAATGGAATAGTCATCACAGTCAACAAAAGAGTCCAAAACGCAGTACTTGGATGCAATCTCAAAAACGACAGAATGATCTCTGTTCATTTCCAAGGCAAACCACTCAATATCACGGTAATCCAAGTCTATCTCCCGACCAGTAATGCTGAAGAAGCTGAATTTGAACGGTTCTATGAAGACCTACAAGACCTTTAGAACTAACACCCAAAAAAGATGTAATTTTCATTATAGGGGACTGGAATGCAAAAGTAGGAAGTCAAGAAACACCTGGAGTAACAGGCAAATTTGGCCTTGGAGAATAAAGCAGAATAAAGCAGGGCTAAGGCTTATAGAGTTTTGCCAAGAGAATGCACTGGTCATAGCAAACACCCTCTTCCAACAACACAAGAGAAGACTCTACACATGGACATCACCAGATGGTCAACAGCGAAATCAGATTGATTATGTTCTTTGCAGCCAAAGATGGAAAAGCTCTATACAGTCTGCAAAAACAAGACTGGGAGCTGACTGTGGCTTAGATCATGAACTCCTTATTGCCAAATTCAGACTTAAATTGAAGAAAGTCAAGAAAATCACTAGACCATTCAGGTATGACCTAAATTAATCCCTTACGATTATACAGTGGAAGTGGAAAATAATACTTAAGGGACTAGATCTGACAGAGTGCCTGATGAACTATGGACGTAGGTTTGTGACATTAGACAGGAGACAGGGATCAAGACCATCCACAAGAAAAAGAAATGCAAAAAAGCAAAATGGCTCACTGAGGAGGCCTTAAAAATCACTGTGAAAAGAAGAGAAGGGGAAAACAAAGGAGACAAGGAAAGATATACCCATTTGAATGCAGATTTCCAAAGAAGAGCAAGTAGAGATAAGAAAGCCATCCTCAGTGATCTGTGCAAAGAAATAGAGGAAAACAACAGAATGGGAAAGACTAGAGATCTCTTCAAGAAAATTAAGAGATACCAAGGGAACATTTCATGCAAAGATGGGATCAATAAAGGACAGAAATGGTATGGACCTAACAGAAGCAGAACATATTAAGAAGAGGTGGCAAGAATACACAGAAAAACTATACAAAAAAGATCTTCACAAATCAGATAATCATGATGGTGTGATCACTCACCTAGAGCCAGACATCCTGGAATGCAAAGTCAAGTGGGCCTTAGGAAGCATCATTATGAACAAAGCTAGTGGAGGTGATGGAATTCCAATTGAGCTATTTCAAATCCTAAGAGATGTTGCTGTCAAAGTGCAGCACGCAATATGCCAGCAAATTTGGAAAACTCAGCAGTGGCCACAGGACTGGAAAAGGTCAGTTTGCATTCCAATCCCAAAGAAAGGCAATGCCAAAGAACGCTCAAACTACTGCACAACTGCACTCATCTCACACGCTAGTAAAGCAGTGCTCAAAATTCTCCAAGCCAGGCTTCAGCAATACATGAACCGTGAACTTCCAGATGTTCAAGCTGGTTTTAGAAAAGGCAGAGGAACCAGAGATCAAATTGTCAGCATCTGCTGAATCATTGAAAAAGCAAGAGAGTTCCAGAAAAACATCTACTTCTGTTTCATTGATTATGCCAAAGCCTTTGACTGTGTGGATCACAATAAACTGTGGAAAATTCTGAAAGACATGGGAATATCAGACCTCCTGACCTGCCTCCAGAGAAATCTGTATGTAGGTCAGGAAGCAACGGTTAGAACTGGACATGGAACAACAGACTGGTTCCAAATAGGAAAAGGAGTACGTCAAGGCTGTATATTGTCACCCTGTTTATTTAACTTATATGCAGAGTACATCATGAGAAATGCTGGGCTGGATGAAGCACAAGCTGGAATCAAGATTGCCGGGAAAAATATCAATAACCTCAGATATGCAGATGACACCACCCTTATGGCAGAAAGTGAAGAAAAACTAAAGAGCCTCTTGATGAAAGAGAAAGAGGAGAGTGAAAATGTTGCCTTAAAGCTCAATATTCAGAAAACAAAGATCATGGCATCCGGTCCCATCACTTCATGGCAAATAGATGGGGAAACAGTGGAAACAGTGATAGACTATTTTTTGGGGCTCCCAAATCACTGCAGATGGTGACTACAGCCATGAAAATAAAAGACTCTTACTCCTTGGAAGACAAGTTATACCCAACCTAGACAGTATATTAAGGAGCAGAGACATCACTTTGCCAACAAAGCTATGTCTAGCAAGGCTATAGTTTTTCCAGTAGTCATGTATGGATATGAGAGTTGGACCATAAAGAAAGCTGAGCACCGAAGAACTGATGCTTTTGAACTGTGGTGTTGGAGAAGACTTTTGAGAGTCCCTTGGACTGCAAGGAGATCCAAGCAGTCCATCCTAAAGGAGATCAGTCCTGAGTGTTCATTGGAAGGACTGGTATTGAAGCTGAAGCTCCAATACTTTGGCCACCTGATGCGAAGAACTGACTCACTTGAAAAGACCCTTATGTTGGGACAGATTCATGGCAGGAGAAGAGGGGGACAACAGAGGATGGGATGGTTGGATATCATCATCGACTCAACGGACATGAGTTTGAGTAAACTCTGGGAGTTGGTGATGGACAGGGAGGCCTGTTGTACTGTAGTCCATGGGTTTGCGAAGAGTCAGACACAACTGACTGACTGAACTGAACTGAACTGAACTGAATCCTAGCCACCTATTTCTAAGAAATAATATTTCAGTTTTATTCATGGGTTTTCTTTTACATGAACACAAGCTTTGAAGGGAAGATGTAAGGATCAAAAATTCTACTCCTATTCCCATTCAGCTGTGAAAAGAAACAAAAAGAAATAAACCTAGGAATAGAGATAACTCACTCAGTATAAGACATTAAGTAAAAACTGAGAAAAGAATTGACAGTCATGCAAACTGGAAAAGCTGAAAGAAAGGCTGTGATCCAACAGTGTCTTCAAATTCGTCTGAGAAAGTTATGAAAGCATGAGAACGTTTAAATCAATATAGAACTGCCTTCCAGGCTAGCCATCTCCATCCACCATATTCCTTTATTTGTTCAAGTACTCATTTATTCAACAAAAATATATTAAGTATCCACTGTATCTGAGGCACTTTGCTTTAAATTGAAAATACAATGAAGAAGATGACAGGTTCACCAGACTCAAGAAAAAGGTACAGAAAAGAAAAAAGACAGAATCTTTTTTTTTAAGACAGAATCTTTATGCAAAATAAGATAACATGTATAGTCTAATTCTTCCAGTGAAATCTAACTCAAATAAAAACATAAAAGATGCTTAATCTTCAACAGGCACTTTATCAGAAAATGTAATAGGTACTTGTTCTCAGGGTTGTGCTAGTGCCAACCCTGTACTTGCACAAACCTGACAGTGAGTGCCTCACTCACTCCATCTTAGTCCTGGCCCTGCTCTCTACCTCTACACACATTCTGTCTCAGTAGGCGAGAAGCTATTTAAAAATAAAAAAAAAAAAACTTAACAAGCATCATGCCAACAGCCCAATGGGATTTTGATAAGAAATCTGATACAAATTGGTTTGAAGTCAGATCAAGGTTTTCCAACCCAATAGTAGATGACCATCTATTAGATGGAGAGTAGCGCTTCTGGGAATCCTTCTGATTTGCAGTTAACCACCTCTACTCCACATACCCTCAGCTCGCTGATTTATTTTTCCTTTCAGTTGGGATTTTGTTTTGTTTGATGAGGGAATGTACAAACTAGGACATGCAAGAGGATGTCTTAAATGGGTGGAAAAATAAAAATAGCATGCATGAAGAAATATTCTGGTAACTTAACTTTTTCCCAAGCTACCTTCTGTTAAGCAAAAGGGACCAAAACGTAATCCCTGTACTTTTGAAGCTATGAATGAATGTGTCTACACAGGAATGCTCAAGTATACGCAGCACTTGGCAAATAAAAGTTGTTTGCCTACCTCTTCCAGCAAAAAGAGAAGCAATACATGGGCAGACATCCCAGGAAGACCATGCTCATCGCACCAAACCCAAACATCCGGAACATCTGCGTAGGCTCTGGTGGTTTAATTATATCCTGTTACTTTTATGACTTAAGCAAGAGAAGCAAATCTGAGCTCTTTCATAAAGTCTTTATTAAAAAAAAACTATTAGTTAATAAAGTAAAATAAGGAGATATTCTTATATGGCAGGTAAATATCATTGGTACTCTATAAGCAGCAGGAGTTTATGAAATGTTCTAGAAATACAACTAAAGGTTCAGTTTGTGTGTTCTCTCCAATGGACATGATTTAGCAACTGAACAACAACCCCAAAGGAAGCCTTAACAAAACAATCCTGTTTTTGTTAATATACTAGATTATTACTATTCAGACTATATATATTTCTTCCTGTGACGTAAGCATGTTTTTTCCTTGGCCATATGTTATACATTCTAGAATACTCAGGGAGTGAATCAATCTATGAATAGCTAACTTGAGAAAGGAATGGTTTCTTAAATGTTTACTTCTAAGTATAAAACATTATATTAAATGAAAAATCAAGAATTTGCAGGTGATTAAGTATATTTTTTCTTATATTCATTGGGAAATGTATTCTAATATGACTGGGGGATTGTAAGTCATGGTTCAATTTTTCCCTCTACAAGAATCAAATGTTTCTTAACACATAATATAAAGACTACATAAATGAATGAATTATAACACCATATGACATTGTTAAAACTGTAATACTATATTCACAATCGAGTTTAGGTTTCCATCATTAATACTAGATGCTCAACAATTGAATGCGGAGAAGGCAATGGGAACCCACTCCAGTACTCTTGCCTGGAAAATCCCATGGGCGGAGGAGCCTGGTAGGCTGCAGTCCATGGGGTCACACAGAGTCAGACATGACTGAAGCAACTTAGCAGCAGCAACAACTGAATGGGGCCTATACTAACCTAAGACACTGTTTTGCATGCATCCTTTTAGTACCATTTGTTAGTGCTTAATCATATAAATCAAATATGTCCATAAAGGGACCAACTGGTAGGATGTCCCCACTATCCAAATGAAGGAGTAAAAGCAGATGGTCTGGTGCTCAAAACATTGTAAAGAAAAAAAATTCTTAAGAGAAGAACCTAATTCAAAAACAAAATAACAAAGAAAGAAACTGATAAACAGACTGAACAAGAAACATTCAATTTACTGTTACATACTGAGATGCTGAAGAAAAAGATAAATGAGAAGAATTCTACTCAGGAAGAGAAGGTGGGAAGAGAAACTAAGCTAAGAAATATATTTATATATATATAAGACTGGTATTATCTCCCAGGCACATTGATGGTTACATCTCGTAGAGCCTGGGATCTATGGGAGAAGATAGTGACTAAAACAAACTCAAACTGCAACAGTTAGGACTTCCCTGGTGGTCCAGTGATTAAGGGGCTTCCCCGCTGGATCAGCAGTAAAGAATCCACCTGTAAGGCAGGAGATGCGAGTTGGATCCTGGGTAGGGAAGATCCCTGGAGGAGGAAATGGATACCCACTCCAATATTCTTGCGGGGAAAATCCCATGGACAGAGGATCCTGGTGGGCTACAGTCCATAGGATCGCAAAAGGTCAGATACAACTGACTCAGCAACTGAGCATGCAGGCACCAGTGGTTAAGACTCCATGCTTCCAATGCAGGGCATGCGGATTTGATCCCTGGTCGGGAACTAAGATCCCACGTGCCACTTGGCCAAAAAATTATAATAAAAACAACAACAAAAACCCACCATAGTCACACCTAAGGACTATGCAGAAACAGCTCATGTATAGAGGTCTCCAGGCCTTTCTACAGATGGTAGTATTGCTCTAGGGCTGGGAGCCTCCTTTAAGGGTTAAGCTAAGAGATCCAACTGTAAACATATGCCATTGTGACCTGTTTATTCAATTTTAAAAAACAGGAATATAATAAATGTAAAAGGATTAACTTACTGTCTCTCAGAGGGGCAAAACAGCTAACCGTAGCGGTCTCGATTGAAGAGTAACAGCATTTGTATTTCAAACATTCATCCTTGTTAAGCTCTTGCCCCTGCTTGCAAGGCGTTAGCACCTGACCCTCCACTGGAACGCATGCTTTTAGAAACAAAATGCAAGAGAGATTTCAGCATGGTTAATAAGCACTTCCCCTAAATTAAATAATTACACAAGACAAAACCAAGGAAAAAACAAACAAGCTTGTACATTTAAAGAAAAAATTGAATGACATATACAAATAGTAATGAATGCTGAAAAAATAATTACTTAACATCACATTTCCAATTCTAGATGAACTCCAGAAAAATATAAATTGTTAACAGATCATTGGTAAGGTAGTTTTAAAATGACTTTAAACTTAAGTTGAGCAGTAGTGATACAAATATAACACAGAACAGAAGGTGTTAAATAGCTAGAACAGGCCAAATGCCTTTAAAACTAACACCTTGTTAAAAGAATACTACAGATACCCTCTTACTCAATGTTACTAAGCTACAGAAATGTACTGAATTCATCAATGAAAATGAATGTAAGTAAAATTCACACCATTCACTGCTAGAAAATACAGTAATATTATTGGCATCGACCTAGTTTCTGTCAACACTTAATCATATTGGCACTGCAATATGTTTTAAGATTCTTCCTTCTGGCCTTAAGTTACAACTCTAATTCTGAATAGGCAATAATTTATGGCATGAATACCAAGATTCATGCAACTACAATAAGTTCATACATAACTGAATCTGTAAAATTCACAAGCTCAAATAGCTGATTTTTTTAAAACACCTTGCTTTATATGAGAAACAAATGACAACTAAATAGACAGATATCAGATTTTTATTCAAAAAGAAAACCTCTACAGTATGGCTTAAGGTCAGCATAGAATCAATCTCCAATATTATCAACAACTACAGACTTAGAAAAGTAGTTAAGTGATGTTTTACAATCACTCTAAAGCACTTCAACATCAGCAAAAAACAACATAATGGTTATATTATTACCTCCTGGTATATTCTTATTATATTCTGCTTCTTTAAAGATTGACAATTCCTGAAGCTCAGGTAAAAATAATAACAGCTACCATTCATTAGTCATCTATTTGGGCCAAGTATCTTGCTTTACACATATTATTTCTAATCTTCACAAGAAACTCTCAAAATTGGTTTTACAATCTCCAGTTTTAAAATTAAGAAATAAAGGATCAGAGTAACTTGTGCAAGGTCACAAATTTAATACATTACTGGTTGGCCTGGATACTCATTTCCCAAACATTTTAGACATGTGAGAGATTAGCCTACTTTGTTGTTATACTCTAAACAAGTTGTTCCTCAATCTTGCCAGGCCCAGAGTGACTCTCCTCCCCAGGATGGACTGCATCTGGAATACCATGTTCAGTCCTGGACATCACACACTCAAGAAAGAGTGATAACTGTCAGGCTCTGGTCAGAGAGCTGATGAACTTCCTGTGTGCTGAGTTCCTCACTATTGGTATTATTCAAAGACCACTTTCCAGGAATGAAAATCACACAAGAAAAGATTTTAAATCATAGAAGAGACTGGGCTAGATCATCTGTAAGGTCCCTTCTAATGCTGGGCTTCTGTTATTTTATATCTAAATTAGTATCTGGAGTTTATGCCAGATACTAAAATTAGCTTTCAGATTCAATCACCAATTTTGAATAATAAAAAGGTAGAACAATTTTTATCAGCTATAAGTATATGATTTTGTCCAAAGGGAGAAGAACTGTGGGACCTCTCAAAGTTCCCTGTCTGTCTCAACATTATCATTTAAATCTGCAAGAGATGAATCTACTACTGTGCGTGCATGCTAAGTTGCTTCAGTCGTGTCTGACTCTTTGTGACCCCATGAACTGTAGCCTGCCAGGCTCCTCTGTCCATGGGATCCTCCAGGCAAGAATACTGGAGTGGGTTGCTATGCCTACTAAAATACTAAAAACAGTCTAATAATGAGATGACAGTCTTTTTGCTAGTGCTTAAGTGGGATGGATATTCATTTTTAATTACATAGGGGAAGAAATATATTGGCTAAAAGTACTTCATATTTTATGAACTTATAGTTTTTCTTTTTTGAGAATAAGGTATGTACATTTGTAAGTATTAATATTTAATGACTGTTGAAAGATGTGAATCAACCTGTGCTGTGTTTAGTCTCTCAGTCCTGTTCGACTCTTTGCGACCCCATGGACCGTATCCCGCCAGGCTCCTCTGTCCATGGATTTTTCCAGGCAAGAATACTAGAGTGGGTTGATATGCTCTCCTCCAGGAGATATTCCCAACCCAGGTCTCCCATATTATGGGTGGATTCTTTATTGTCTGAGCCAGCAGGGAAGCTCTGAATCAACCTAGGTAAGATATTTCTCTTAAAATGGGACAGTTTGATTTTACTGGGCGAAAACGTCAATTTATAAATTGGTTTTCACTCAACTTACTGCACTAGGTTGGAGGAGTATTTCATAAATGCAGATACTTTATTTAGACTATTTTTAAAGGTGGCTTCAGTGTTTGTATAATGTACTTATTATAAGTAGCTTGGGATAGTTTACATCTGCTATCTTCTTAAGCTCTAAAGCTTGAATCATCATTTGTTGTTTATGACCAACTCCAACACTCATTAAACTATTCTCTTAGCTTCACAACAAAGCACCTTATCAGACTTCTCTTTCTCCAATCCATTTAACTGTAGAAGTATTTTAAACAAATTATTTGAGTTTCTTTATTTTGCTATTCTCATTAGTAGTATAGATGTTATAATGCTTGTTTTGAACTTGAAATCTCTATAGAGAAACATGAAGAGATTTATGCAAAGTCACAGAAGAATTCAGTGGTAGAGTCTGGAATTAAACAATGGACACAATTTCGTGCTTGTATTTATACATCAAATTTTGTTAGAATAAACTCTGCATGATTTTTAATAAAAGCTTCATCTTTGTAATTCACATGTCAATTTATTTGAACTTTCTCCTTGAAAGGGCATCACATGCTGTACAAAATGAAATGTGTTTATTTGTGGTTAATCTCAGGAGCCATCATGTGCTTGATAAACACATTATATACAGAACCACAAAAAGACAAAGATAATGTGACTTGAAGCCTGAACTTTTAATCATTAAAACAGATGGGAAAACATCTGGTATATTCCATAATATTAGAGCTACACAGTACCCTGATTAATGCCACAGAAGACACTGCTTTCACAAAACTGGATCAGTGACTAAATTTCAAGCAATGCCATTAAGGTAAATTGAGGTTTAGAAATTTGTAAAGGAAAAGTATTAACAAGCATTTATGGAATGCCTTAAAATACTGCCTCAATTTACTTCACAATTATTTCTGATAAGCATTTTCATTTTAATGATGAAGACATTGAGGCTCAGAGGTTATCTTGCCTAACGTAAAGGGCAGAGTCAGGATTAAAAATCAGGTGTATCTCACTCCACTACCAATAGACTACACTGCCTCCTGAACATTTAACTACTGGTTTCAAAACAAGGACACTGGGAGGAATAAAATAAAACAGGAACTTACTTGTTGGAAAGAAAAATCTTATCAGAGATCTCAAGGCAGAAGTTTCATTCAGAGATTGTCCATCAGCATTTTCACTGCTCCACAGAATATAGTTATTTGCAGATACAGAATCCATATACCCTTAAGAAAAGTGAAATTATTAACCCCAACATAAAGTTATCACCTTCCTTGACCCTTTAAAAGTAATTACCTTTGCTTAAATTAAATATGCAAAGTCTAAGAACTAACAGACATTGTATTTAAAACTCATAGCTGCTGCTGCTGCTGCTAAGTCACTTCAGTCATGTCTGACTCTGTGCAACCCCATAGACAGCAGCCCACCAGGCTCTCCCGTCCCTGGGATTCTCCAGGCAAGAACACTGGAGTAGGTTGCCATTTCCTTCTCCAATGCATGAAAGTGAAAAGGGAAAGTGAGGTTGCTCAGTCGTGCCCAACTCTTAGCGACCCCGTGGACTGGAGCCACCAGGCTCCTCCGTCCATGGGATTTTCCAGGCAAGAAAACTCATAGCAGCTAGATACAATTAATAATCAGAATACGTTTTTGCTGTGAAACAAAAAACTGAGTATTAAGTTTCAATAAATTAATTAAAAAATACATTTTAAGATGTTTAAACTATAGGCCGGAACATGCCATTGTTGAACTGTAAACTACAATAGTCAATTTGCCTCTGATAGTCTTGACATTCGGTGTGAAGATCACTCAGTCATGTCCTACTCTTTGTGACCGCATGGACTGTAGCCTGTCAGGCTCCTCTGTCCATGGAATTCTCCAGGTAAGAATACTGAGTGGGTAGCTGTTCCCTTCTGCAGGGGATCCTCCCAACCCAGGGATCCAACCCAGGTCTTCTGCACTGCAGATGCATTCTTTACCATCTGAGCCAGAAGGGAAGAACAAGAACACTGGAGTGGGTAGCCTCCACTTGTGGAGGATCTTCCAGACCCAGGAATCGAACCAGGGTTTCCTGCATTGCAGGCGGATTTTTTACCAGTTAAGTTTCCAGAGAAGCCCTTGACATTCAGAAGCCCAGTCAATTAACAACTTGGAAACAGTATGTATTCCAATTAAATTGGATGCCATCACAGAAACTCTTGGCAAATATGTTGGCTTCTTTATTTACTGATTTAAAAAAAAAAAACAACAAGGTTTTAGACATTGTAAACATTATCTCCTTCCTCACCACTTCAGAACAATCTGGTTGTAGTTTTACTGGCATAATTCCCTCCTATATAAGGGGAGAGTATATCCATCCTCATTCCCATAATAAGGATTTGTCCATATCATTAAGGATTTTCCAACATTGTCTTTAATAACTTAACGGCATTCCATTATACAACTCTATTATAAATGAGTTGATAATTTCTCCCATACCAAGACATTTAAGTTTTTTACAATTTATTGATATTACAAAGAACACTGGAGAAGGGAATAGCAAAGCACTTCAGTATTCTTGCCTTGAGAACCCCATGAACAGTATGAAAAGGCAAAAAGATAGGACACTGAAAGAGGAACTCCCCAGGTCAGTAGATGCCCAATATGCTACAGAAGTGGAGAACTAACTCCAGAAACAATGAAGGGATGGTGCCAAAGCAAAAACAACACCCCAGTTGTGGACGTGACTGGTAATGGAAGCAAGATTGTAAAGAGCAATATTGCATAGGAACCTGGAATGTTAGGTCCATGAATCAAGGCAAATTGGAAGTGGTCAAACAGGAGAGGGCAAGAGTGAACGTCGACATTTTAGGATTCGGCAAACTAAAATGGACTGGAATGGGTGAATTTAACTCAGGTGACCATTATATCTACTACTGTGACCAAGAATCCTCTAGGAGAAATGGACTAGCCATCAGTCAACAGAAGAGTCCAAAATGCAGTATTTGGATGCAATCTCAAAAACGACAGAATGATCTCTGTTCGTTTTCAAGGCAAACCACTCAATATCATGGTAATCCAAGTCTATGCCCCGACCAGTAATGCTGAAGAAGCTGAAGTTGAATGGTTCTATGAAGACCTACAAGACCTTTTAAAACTAACACCCAAAAAAGATATCCTTTTCATTATAGGGGACTGGAATGCAAAAGTAGAAAGCAAGTAACAGGCAAATTTGGCCTTGGAGTACAGAATGAAGGAAGGCAAAGGCTCATAGAGCTTTGCCAAGAGAATGTACTGGTCATAGCAAACACCCTCTTTCAACAACACAAGAGGAGACTCTACACATGGACATCACCAGATGATCAACAGTGAAATCAGATTGATTATGTTCTTTGCAGCCAAAGATGGAGAAGTTCTATAAAGTCTGCAAAAACAAACCGGGAGCTGATTGTGGCTTAGATCATGAACTCCTTATTGCCAAATTGAGACTTAAATTGAAGAAAGTCAAGAAAATCACTAGACCATTCAGCTATGACCTAAATCAATCCCTTACGATTATACAGTGGAAGTGGGAAATAATACTTAAGGGACTAGATCTGATAGACAGCGTGCCTGATGAATTATGGATGGAGGTTCATGACACTGTACAAGAGACAGGGATCAAGACCATCCACAAGAAAAAGAAATGTGAAAAAGCAAAATGGCTCTTTGAGGAAGCCTTACAAAACACTGTAAAAAGAAGAGAAGGGAAAAACAAAGGAGAAAAAGAAAGATATACCCATTTGAATGCAGAGTGCCAAAGAATACCAAGGAGAGATAAGAAAGCCTTCCACACCAATCCGTGCAAAGAAATAGAGGAAAACAATAGAATGGGAAAGACTAGAGATCCCTTCAAGAAAATTAGAGATACCAATTCTATGGGAAATTGAAATACCAATTTCAAGGGAACATTTCATGCAAAGATGGGCTCGATAAACTACAGAAATGGTATGGACCTAACACAAGCAGAACATATTAAGAAGAGGTGGCAAGAATACACAGAAGAACTGTACAAAAAAGATCTTCATGACCCAGATAATTATGATGGTGTGATCACTCACCTAGAGCCAGACATTCTGGAATGTGAAGTCAAGTGGGCCTTAAGAAACATCACTACGAACAAAGCTAGTGGAGGTGATGGAATTACAGTTGAGCTATTTCAAATCCTAAAAGATGATGCTGTGAAAGTGCTGCACTCAATATGCCAGCAAATTTGGAAAACTCAGCAGTGGCCACACGACTGGAAAAGGTCAGTTTTCATTCCAATCCCAAAGAAAGGCAATGCCAAAGAATGTTCAAACTAGTGCACAATTGCACTCATCTCATACACTAGTAAAGTAATGCTCAAAATTCTCCAAGCCATGCTTTAACAATATGTGAATCATGAACTTCAAGATGTTCAGGCCGGTTTTAGAAAAGGCAGAGGAACCAGAGTGTAGGAGACAGGAAGAATAAAAGAAAAGCATGTCCCGCTAAGGGCCACAAAAGAAATTTATAATTATTGATAAACTGGATGCTATGATACTCTTGGAACCAGTCCAGAGGGAAGAGTTCATAGTCTTGAAAACAAGATATGATCCTAGTTGCTTTAGGTATAGAGTTAGGTTATTTGACTTTTTTCTTGTTTCTTGAGGTTAAGCCTGTATTGCTATGAACATTCCCCTTAGCGCTGCTTTTACAGTGTCCCATAGGTTTTGGGTTGTTGTGTTTTCATTTTCATTCATTTCTATGCATATTTTGATTTCTTTTTTGATTTCTTCTGTGATTTGTTGGTTATTCAGAAGTGTTGTTCAGCCTCCATATGTTGGAATTTTTAACAGTTTTTCTCCTGTAATTGACATCTAATCTTACTGCATTGTGGTCAGAAAAGATGCTTGGAATGATTTCAATTTTTTGAATTTACCAAGGCTAGATTTATGGCCCAGGATGTGATCTATCCTGGAGAAGGTTCCATGTGCACTTGAGAAATTTAGTTTCACTTTTTAAATGTAAATCTTTAATTCACCTGGAAAACATTTTGATATATGAGGTAGGGATACATTTTTTTCCAGTTTTCTTAAGTCCATTTATTAAATCCATCCTTTCCTACTTATGATATCACCAGAATATTCTAAGTCCTCAGTCATAGATTTGTTTCTTGACTTCCTATTTTGTTCCATTGAACTATCCATTCATGCACCAATAAGCTTTAGTAATTGATCTGGCAATCTTTTCATTAATCCTCATTATCAAAATTTTATTCTCAACTCTGAAGAATTTTTTAGATGAAACTTAGAATCATTCTGTCAGTTCAAAGAATCCTAAAAATATTTTTATGGTAATTATGTTCCTTATTTAACATTCGTTCAAAAACATTTATTGTGTGCCTTGTATACCTAGTTTGAATTTTCTTAAATGTAGATTCATTGAGAGATAATGGATAACAGTACAAAATTACCTCACTCAAGAATCTCACTCATTCAAGTCTCTTTTTTATCTCCCCGAGTAAGGTTTATAGTTACATTCATATAGGTCCTATACCATTCTTATTACACTTATTTCCATATGTCAAGTATATTTTCTTTTTATATGAATATGATCTACTTCACCACATTTTCTAGCTGATTACTGCTGGTATGTAAGAAAGGCAAGGAGTTTATTTTCTAACTTACTACTTTATTTTACTCTCCTTAGTGCTCATTGGTCTTCAGTTTCATTTCAGATCTATACAACCACAATATCACTAAATACAGATGAAGACAGAAATTTCTGGCTTAAGAAAGAAATTTTTTACTAATTAAGAATGTACTCCCCTAGTCCTAATTTACTATAAATTTTCTGTTATTTTGCTTTATTTTTAAGCAAGAATGGAAGTGGGATTTTATCAAATGTTTTTAATATTTACTACCATGATGGTATTTTCCTCTGCCTCTTAATTGTTGAAGATTAACATATTTCCCAATATTAAAATATTCTTGCATTCCTGAAATAAAGCCCAAAGTATTAATGCTGTATACAGAATTTGTGGATCAACATTTCTAAGTCAAGTGTGCCTGCAGCTTTCTGTTGTTTGCTATCTCTATAGGTTTTGGCATGACAGTTATATCTTCTTTCTAAAATAATCTGGGAAGCTTTTCATATTTTTTTCTATACTTAAACAGTTTAAACAGAATAGGAAATATTTGATCCATTAAAGGTTTGGAAAAACTCATCCATAAAGTCTGAGTCTGTAAGTTTTGAAGGGGGATTGTTCCTCTCTAGATGGTTCTATTCTATAGAAAATAACTACTGCTTCATGCTCATGAGTTTAATTTTCCTAGGAAATCATTTGCTTATAAAGTAATTATCAAGATTGAATCATAAGAATATTCACTTGCAATTTTTAAATCTCCTTTATATCAATGAAATATTCTTTCTTATTTTAATGAGACCAGCTTCCATACACATGTACCTGAGTGTATATTCTCAGCCTGTAGGGTACTTTATTGCAATATGAACTTTATTATATGAATATGAACTTTGTTATACATGTTAAATCAATCTAATTGTATTATTCAAACGGTCAATATTTTTACTTTTTTCTGTCAAGGACTAAAATATGTGTATCATAGTTTGCCACTACAATTGTATATTTGTCCATTCCCACTTCAATTTCTAAAACCATTTGTGTTATATATTTTAGCATTATGCATAAATGTTCATCATTATAGTTTTATCTTCACTGTGTATTACAATATCTTGGCAATGTTAAAAATACCTCATTTTGTTCTGTTTGTTTTATCCTAACCCCTACTCGTTCAATAAATATGTTTTTAATGCCTATTATATTTGAGGTTTTGGGAATATATCAGTGAACAGATCAGGTAAGATCCCTACCCTCATGAAGTTCACCATATAGTGGAGAAAACAAAAAAAGTAAACTAACAAATAATTATGGGCTTCCCTGATAGCTCAGTTGGTAAAGAAACTGCCTGCAATGCAGGAGACCCCAGTTCAATTCCTGGGTTGGGAAGATCGCTGGAGAAAGGATAGGCTACCCACTCCAGTATTCCTGGGCTTCCCTTTTGGCTCAGCTAATGCCTATTATATTTGAGGTTTGGGGAATACATCAGTGAACAAATCACATAAGATCCCTACCCTCATGAAGCTTATGATGTAGTAGAGAAAACAAAAAAAAGTAAACTAACAAATTAAATAACTATAAATTGCAATGTGTGCTATGAGGAAAGTGGATATCAATATAATATAGGGTAGAGGATCTACTTTAAACAGGAGCTGACCTCTCTGAGATATTTCAGCTTACAAAAAAAAAAAAAAAAGATTAGGAGAAACTGACCATACAAGGGGCTTGGAAGCCCAGGAAATAAGAAATTAGATTAATATTGCCAGCCATATTTTGCCAGATTAGAGAGCTCATTGCTCTGCATCATACAGGAAAGGAACCACAGTTGGAAGGAGCCTTGACAGGATCTTTGTGTTCTGTACTGCCATTTGTTCACTCAGTGCCGACCTTGACTACCCTTGTCAACACGCCATCTGAAGAAGTATCAGCTGGCAGTGGCATAAAGCGACTTGAATCTCCATACCAGGTTGTCTTCTGCAGGGGGTGTGCTCTCTGGAGTCCTTGCAGGATGCAAATTGATCTCCAACTCAGGGTACTCTAGCCTCCAAACCCTCCCAGACAGGCTTGGCTTTAGCTGAAGTGAAATACAGGTATGCTGCAACTTCTCTCAGTAGTGTCTAGCTTGGCTATCTTTTAGAAATCCCTCCAAATTTTTGGTATATAAATAAAGATAGCACCCTTCTTGGCTCTCTGAGTTTTCAACTATTACAGATATTTTGGTCACTTCAATGGGTACAAAAGAAAGAGGCAATTAAATGTTTACTCAGGTAAGCACCCATCAGCAGCAGCCTGAACCAAAAGCCTCCAGCATGTTTAATCTGCTCCCTACCACTGCTCTTTTCCCTACTCTGAAAGACAATTATTTTAAAATTAACATGAGCACTATTTCCTAAAGTATGTATAAATATCATCAGCATTACATGATTTGATTTTAGGTGGAACACAGCTGAGTATTTATGGGTGTATTTAATTTTCACTATTTAGGTATTTATTATGAAAGTGTAGAAAAAAATATACACGACTAGTATAGAAAAACTACCATGACACCAAACAAGGTTTGACACCACTCACCATATGGCAAACCTTTATAAAAATCCCCTTTGATATCCCTGTTCTTTCATTCTCAGAAGCAGCTGTCCTTTTCTCTCTCCAGAATCTCCCATCAGCCAGTGCCCAGGTCTTTTCAGAGCTTCCTCTTCACCTTATTAGGCTCCATACTCTTTCCCCTCCCCCATTGTTTTTCATATGCAGAATAATTCTATCCTCTATGCTTCTAATTTGCATCTGTACACTCATTAAGCTCAGCAAATAAAAGATTAGGAACAAGCATCCCTAAATGGCAACAAGAAATGGTAAAGAACCAATTATGTTTCCCTGTCACAAAGAATTTTTATTTTTTAATTTCCCTGTTACCAAAAAAAAAAAAAAAAGACTGAAGATCTAACTAAGTTTCAAAGTGAAAAAATAAAACAGACTCAAAGCTGTGGGCTTCATGGGCATGTGACCTGTGCAGTCTACAGCATGTGACTCTTAAAACAGTTCTGCTGCTGCTGCTGCTAAGTCGCTTCAGTCCTGTCCAACTCTGTGCGACCCCACAGACGGCAGCCCACCAGGCTCCCCAGTCCCTGGGATTCTCCAGGCAAGAACACTGGAGTGGGTTGCCATTTCCTTCTCCAATGCATGAAAGTGAAAAGTGAAAGTGAAGTCGCTCAGTCGTGTCTGACTCTTAGCGACCCCATGGACTGCAGCCTACCAGGCTCCTCCATCCATGGGATTTTCCAGGCAAGAGTACTGGAGTGGTTCGCCAATGCCTTCTCCAAAACAGTCCTACAGTTGGTTTAATGTTCTTCTATCATCTTGAAATTCATAATACATTTTGAACAAGGGAGCCCCCTGTCCTACATTTTCATTTGAAAAATCATGATGCCAGCCCTGCTCTGTAGTGAAGTATGTCAGATGAAGAACTAGATTAAAGGGTGAAAAGACAGAATGTGAACAGTAGCTAATGGTATTGTTAGGGGAAGCACACAGATTGAGACTGCCCACCCTGGCCAGGCACTATAGTAACCATTTGCATGAGTTGTTTTATGACAGGAGATACTGATAAGGAATACGGAACTAATGAGCCACCACCAACCAGAAGAGTTCGAGAAAGGTCTAAAGGAGACACCGCATGTCCGTCCACTTCCCAGAATCCCTCTCGCTAGCATCCAACTTGGCTGAGTGATGTGTGCGCCACCAGGAAAGACTCTGAATTAGAGTGATTGGTCAAAGACCACCCGGAAACTAATCCCATCACCATAAAACCCGAGACTTCGAGCCACGTGGCAGAGCAGTTTTCCTGGGTTCCCTTACCCTACTGCTCTCCACCCGGGTGCCCTTTCCCAATAAAATCTCTTGCTTTGCCAGCACATGCATCTCCTCAGACAATTCATTTCCGAGTGTTAGACAAGAGCCTAGTTTCGGGCCCTGGAAGGGGTCTGCTTTCCTGCAACAGTATCAGCTTGAAGAGGATTTTGCTAGGGCTTTATTTGAGGGTCTACCTATGCTGCAGTCTTTTCTGGGCCTCAGCCTCAAATAGACCTGAATTTGCATTCTGACTCTGCCAGGTACTAGCTAGTCAACTTGGACAAATTAGTAAACTTATCTTTGCCTCAGTTTACTCATCTGAAAAATGGGAATAGAATTTACTTTGAAGAATTCTAAGCATTACATGAAATCATACATGAAATGCTTAGTACAATGTAAAACCATAAATATTTCATCATATGTCTTTCACTTTTTAAATTGTTTCTAACTTTAATAACATTACTTTGTTTTCATGATACTGATTTTTATAAATAATTCTCTTAATCACAAATATGACCAATTTTCCATTTATAACAGTGCTACAGTTTCCTTTTAAAACAAATGCATTTATATTAAAAAGTGAGGCAATTTAAAGAAAATATGAATAACTGGTAGCATTAAGATCACAAATTATGAAGGTGTTATACAAATGACTGAGGCAGGAGAAACACCTGCCTAATGAAATCCCAATTTTTAGACAAGATAACTGAAACCTAAACAGGTAAAACGATTCCTCAAAAGTCACATAGCAAGTCAGTGGCAGAATCATGATGACTCAAGTCTCCTAACTCCTAGTTCGGGGTTCCTCCAACTACACCGCATATACAAATGGTTAAAGCAAGACCAAAGTTCGTGCTTAGTGTGGTACCAGGCAGTCAATCGAGGTGCACTGCCTCATTTACTCACCAAGCATAACAGAGAAATGAAGTATAATAATACAAAAACTAGTCAAGAGGTTCCCCGCCCCCCATGGAGCTAAAACATTCTGAATATGTTACCTACTGGTCAATCTTTATTTCTCTTTTTTAATCTCCCCCCAAAATAGACATGCAATAAGGACTAACCCAGTAAGTTAGAGAACTGGTGGAGGAAATGGGATCAAATTCCCAGTCCTGATCTACTGGTCTCTTCATCCTGTATGCCACTAGTTTATATGCCTTGTGCATAAAAACAACCTGAAAAGCAAGGTTAAAATGACAATACAACCTGAAGCTATCCCAGCAGTTACTTCAGATCCCTCAACCTCAATTCCCCCTGGTGGCATTAAATCTAAGAGAACTCAGAAGGGCCTGTCTATGAAGAAGGGAAATTTTAGCTCTGGGACCAAGTACCCTGATTTCACTGCAATACTCCAAGGGCATGGCCAAATTATTTTTATTTATTTTACCCTGAATATACTCTGACCACCTGATACAAAGAGCCGATTCATTGCAAAAGACACTGATGCTGGGAAAGACTGAAGGCAAAAGAGAAGAGGGCAGAAGGGGATGAAATTGTTAGACAGCATCACTGACTAAATGGACATGAATTTGAGCAAACTCTAGGAGATAGTGAAGGACAGGGAATCCTGGCATGGGGTCGCTAAGAGTCAGATATGACTTAGCAACTGAATTAACAACAACAGTATGTATTAGTTTGCTAGGGTCATTGTAAGAAAGCACCATAAACCTAGTGGCTTTAACAACAGAAATTTATTGTTTCAACAATTCCGGTGGCCAGAAGTTCAAAATTGAGATGTCAACAGGGTTGATTCTTTCTGAGAACTGTGAAAGAAAGCCTCTCTCCTTGGCTTATAGATGGCTGTCTACTCCCCATGTCTATTCATATAGTCTTTATGCTATCAATGTCTATCTCTCTGTTCAAATCTCTCCTTTTTATAATGAAACCATTCATACTGGATTAGGGCCCACTTCACTTTAACTTGATTACCTCTATAAACACCTTATCTCCAAATCAGGTCACATTCTGAGGTACCAGTACAAAAAACGTACTACAACAGTTTTTGATGCAGGGAGGGGGGAGATACACGTCAACCCATCGCATAATTGAGTTAAATCATTTTAAATGCAAAATGATTTTTAATCCATCCAGTCATATGTTACCTTTTGAGGATCTGGGAAATTTGACAACATAAAGAATGAATCATGGATTATTTTAAGAGAAAACATGTTAAACCTATATTGGAAAAAGTCCTCATGGAAATAAAGAAATTACACTGAATAACAGTATTCTCTTTTTCAAAGAGATCTACTCAAAACAGAAGTAGAAAATGAAGAACTCATGAACTAAGAAAATACAACAATATATAGTTGTATTTTCTAAATTACTTTTTCAGAGAATGAAAAAGGTCTCAGTTTGTAAGGTTCTCAGTTTTATTTGTAACTAACATTTACAAATACATTAAAAGTAATTCAGAAATACTTTGTATTTTAGATGAATAGTAGGAAAAATACATATGAATAATCTTAAATAATATGATTTGTAAATGATCATTTAAAATGCATCTTAAAATATTTTTCTAAGAGCAGGAATCATATTTTTCTACCTTACTTAAAATAGTTGATAAAAGAATGCATAACGTATACTTTATTTAACACTAAATTTTATCCCCAAGCAGCCATGACACAGTATATAGTGGTTTCTGTTCCTTTAACTTACAATGCCTCTGCCCAATTTTTGCCTCCTCCTTTTGACTGTGGAGGACCTTAGCTGAAGAGATGGAAGGACTCTGGGGAGGGCAGGGAGAGAGAAGTCACTGAGATTAGACGTGGGGATCATGGAAGGTCTTTGGGTTTGAAGCTGGAGCTTGAGGGAAGGAGGGAGGGAAGAATACTGTGGGAAACCCAAGTTCTTTATGCAGAGGAGGAGACAAAATACCATAGTGAGGGGGTTGGGAGGGAGGGCAGCCTGAAGGAGGTAAGGTAGACAAGGCCCTTTCTTGACAAGGGTATCTTTGAGCTAAGAGAGCAGGCTGTGGGGAAAGGAAAAGTACTGGATTTGGGGGCAGGGCAGCAAGAAAGATCTGGAGGAGCAAAGACTTTGAGTGAGGAAAGTGAGGCCACAAGAGCACTGAGTAGGAGGAAAAGAAGACTTCTGAGGAAGGAGAGTACCTGTGGGTGGTGAGGAAGAAAAACCTATGAGTTGGGGAGATTAGGGGGCCTTTGGAGGGCCAAAACAAGCATCTAGGGGAGGGGGGTGAGCAAAGGTCTCAGGGTAAATAAGAGAAGGAAAGGATTTTGACTGAGGAGATCTTTGTGAAGGTATGTTAAGAGTGAGAAGAACAATGAAGGCATTTTAAGAGGGAGGTGAGAGAGTAAAGACCTTGAGTGAGGGGAGTAAAGGGCTTTGTGAAATAAAGAAGAAAAGTTTTTGAATGAGGGGAGAGAAGGCTTGTATGGTGATCCAAGAAAAGTCATTATGGGGAGGTAAAGAATGAAAGGACCTTGACTAAAGGTTAAGAAGAACTTCTGGAGTGGTGATGAAGAGGGGAAAGCACTTGTGAGAATAAAAGAGGAAAGGGATTCGTGGCTGAGGTGACAGCAGGAGTGTCTTCGTGAGCATACGTAAAGGAGAAAAGTTCTTTGAGAAAGGTGAGGGAGTTTAGTACTATGTGGAGAGAGGGAAGTTCCTACTTTGTGAAAGGATTGGAGGGAAAGAGGCCTTACAGGGGAAGAAGGGAAGTCATTTTGTGAGGTTAGAGGAGGCAGGGATGGCAACCATGAAAAAAAGGGAAGGGCTTCCCTGGCGGCTCACTGGTAAAGAATCTGCCTGCAATGCAGGAGACCCGGGTTCGATCCCTGGGTTGGGAAAATCCCTTGGAGAAGGACATGGCAACACACTCCAGTATTCTTGACTAGAGAATTCTATGGACAGAGGAGCCTGGTGGGCTACAGTCCATGGGATCGAAGAGAGTCAGACATGACTGAGCTACTAACACGTTCACTTCCACTTTTGTGAGAGGAAGTGAGCAAGGAAAGGTCTTTGAGAAAGGAGGTGATATAGAAATGAATTTGATAGGTTAGGTAAGGGGGGTTAGTAAGGTGAGGTTAGAGGTGGAAGAGCTTTAAGAGAGGAAGTGTGGAGGTTAGCACTTTGATCAGTGAGGTGAAGGAGCTTAGTAATGATAAATAGGAAAAGGAGTACATCAAGGCTGTATATTGTCACACTGCTTATTTAACTTATATGCAGAGTACATCATGAGAAACGCTGGGCTGGAAGAAGCACAAGCTGGAATCAAGACTGCCGGGAGAAATATCAATAACCTCAGATATGCAGATGACACCACCCTTATGGCAGAAAGTGAAGAAGAACTAAAGAGCCTCTCAATGAAAGTGAAAGAGGAGAGTGAAAAAGTTGGCTTAAAGCTCAACATTCAGAAAACGAAGATCATGGCATCCAGTTCCATCACTTCATGGCAAATAGATGGGGAAACAGTGGCTGACTTTACTTTTGGGGGCTTCAAAATCACTGCAGATGGTGACTGCAGCCATGAAATTAAAAGACACTTACTCCTTGGAAGGAAAGTTATGACCAACCTAGACAGCATATTGAAAAGCATAGACATTACTTTGCCAACAAAGGTCCATCTAGTCAAGGCTATGGTTTTTCCAGTAGTCATGTATGGATGTGAGAGTTGGACTGTAAAGAAAGCTGAGCGCCAAAGAATTGATGCTTTTGAACTGTGGTGTTGGAGAAGACTCTTGAGAGTCCCTTGGACTGCAAGGAGAACCAACCAGTTCATCCTAAAGGAGATGAGTCCTGGGTGTTCATTGGAAGGACTGATGTTGAAGCTGAAATTCCAATACTTTGGCCACCTGATGTGAAGAGCTGACTCATTTTAAAAGACCATGATGCTGGAAAAGATTGAGGGCAGGAGGAGAAGGGGATGACAGAGGATGAGATGGTTGGCTGGCATCACCGACTCAACAGACATGGGTTTGGGTGAACTCCGGGAGTTGGTGATAGACAGGGAGGCCTGGCGTACTGAGGTTCATGGGGTCACAAAGAGATACAACTGAGCGACTGAACTGATAGTGATTATGAGATAGGAGATAATAAAAAGTTCTTAGGAGAAATGAGGGATGGAAGTCATTCATGAGGGAAAGAAGGGTGTTTGTGCAAGTTGGTGAGGAAATTTAGTAGCTTGTGAAAGGAAGCTAGGGAAGAAGACCTTTTAGAGAAGACCTATTTTAAGTAAAGACACTGAAACACTCATCAAAACTTCCCTATAAAGAAAAGTCGCTTCATTGGTGATTTCTATCAAATATTTAAAGAAGTAATACTAATCCTTCTCAAACTCTTCCAAAAACAGAAAAAGAGGGAACAGGTCTTTCCTCATTCTATGATGCCAGTATTAACCTTATACCAAAGCCAGACAAAGATACCACAAGAAAAAAAATACACAAACCAATATCACATATAAATACAGATACAAAATACTGGCAAATCAAATGCAACTGCATATTAAAAACAGTATACAAAATAACCAAGTGGGGTTTAATCCCAAGAATCCAAGGATGGTTCAACATAATAATATCAATGGAACACACCACCTTAACAGAATGAAGGAAAAAAAAACTCACATGGTCATCTCAATTGGTACGGAGAAAATATTTGGCAAAATCCAACAACTTTTATGATCAAACCACTCACCAAACTATGAATAGAAGGGATTTTCCTCAATATGATAAAAAGCATTTATGAAAAATCAACAGCTAACATCATAATCAATAGCGAAAAACCAAAAGCTTTCCCTTTAAGATTAGAAGAGAAGGATGCCCACTTCTACCACTGCTATTCAACACTGTATTGAAAGTTCTAGTCAGAGCAAGTAGAATATAAAATGAAATAAAAGACATCCAAAATGTAAAGGAAAAACAACTATCTCTATTCACAGATAAAATAATTCTATAGGCAGAATATTTTTTAAAGTTCACAAAAAAACTTACTAGAGCTCATACAATTCAGCCAAGTTGTAGGGTACAAGATCAACATGCAAAAGTAAGTTGTGCTTCTATACAACAGCAATAAATAATCCAAAAAGAAAATTAAGAAAACAACTCCATTTACAATAGCACCCAAAAGAATGAAATATCGAGGACTAAATTTGACCAAGGAGGTTAACAACTTGTATAATGAATACTATAAAACATTGCTGAAATAAATTAAAGAAGATATCCATTAATGGAAAGACATGCCATGTTCATAGCTTGAAAGACTTAATGCTGTTATGATGGCAATACTGTCCACTGTGATCTACAGATTAAATACAATCTCTATCAAAACTTATGACCTTTTTGCATAAATAGAAAAGTTAGTCCTCAAATTTATATGGAATTATAAGAGGCCTTGAATACTCAAAGCAATATAAGAAGGAACAAAATTGAAGGAATCACATGTCCAACTTTCTCGACTTGCTACAAACCTATAGTAATCAGAGTATGGTACTGGCACAGGAACAGACACATAGACCAACAGAACAGAACTTAAGAGTCCATCAATAAACCTATAGGTCTATGGTCAACTGATTTTCAACAGGGTGCCAAGACTATTCGAAGGGGAATGAATAGTCTCTTCAACAAATGGCACTGAAATAACTGGATCAGTTCAGTTCAGTTCAGCCGCTCAGTCATGTCCGACTCTGCAACCCAGTGAATCACAGCACGCCAGGCCTCCCTGTCCATCACCAACTCCTGGAGTTACTCAAACTCATGTCCATTGAGTCAGTGATGCCATCCAGACATCTCATCCTCTGTCGTCCCCTTCTCCTCTTGCCCCCAATCCCTCCCAGCATCAGAGTCTTTTCCAATGAGTCAACTCTTTGCATGAGGTGGCCAAAGTACTGGAGTTTCAGCTTTAGCATCAGTCCTTCCAATGAACACCCAGGACTGATCTCCTTTAGAATGGACTGGATGGATCTCCTTGCAGCCCAAGGGACTCTCAAGAGTCTTCTCCAATACCACAGTTCAAATATTCACATGCAAAAGAACGTTAGACCCCTAACATGCACCACAAACAAAAATTAATACAAACCAGATCAACAACCTAAATATAAGGACTAAAACCACAAAACTATTAAAATAAAACAGATGAATGGATAAAGAAGCTGTGATGCATACATACAATGGAATATTACTCAGCCACAAAAAGAACATGTTTTGACTCAGTTCTAATGAGGTGGATGAACCTAGTGCCTATCATACAGTGAAGTCAGAAAAACAAATATTGTACACTAATTCATATATCTGGAATCTAGAAAGATAGTATTGATGAATCTATTTGCAGGGCAACAATGGAGACTCAGACATAGAGAAGACTTACCAATATGGGGGCGGAAGCAGGAAGGAGAGGGTGGAACAAATGGAGAGAGTACAGTGGAAACATATACATATTACATTTTACCATATGTAAAATATATAGCCAAAGGGAATTTGCTGTTTGACTCAGGGAACTCAACCTAGAGGGGTGGGATGGGGTGGGAGAAGGGAGGCGGAATCAAGAGAGAGGGGACATATGTATACCTATGGCTGATTCATGTTGATATATGGCAGAAACCAACACAATACTGTAAGGAAAGTATCATTCAACTAAAAATACATAAATTTTTAAAAAAGAAAACCTACAGAATGAGAGAAAATATTTAAAAATCACATATTCTGAATATATGAAGAACTCTTACAGCTCAGTAACAAAACCACAAACAATCCACTTTTTAAATGGTTAAATGATTTGAATAGGTATTTCTGCAAAGAGCATATGAAAAGCTACTCTATATCATTAGTCATTAGGGAAACACTAATGAAAACCACAATACGATACCACTTCACTTGCACTAGGATGGCGCTCATAAATAATGGAGATGGTAAAAAATCCTGGTTAAATGAGGACCTTCATACACTGTCATGGGCTTCCTAGGGAGTGCTGTGCTGTGCTGTGTACTAAGTCGCTTCAGTCATGTCTGACTCTTCACAATCCTATGGGCTATTGCCTGTCAGGCTTCTCTGTCCATGGGATTGTCCAGGAAAGAATACTGGAGTGGGTTGCCATTTCTTTCTCCAGGGGATCTACCCCACCTAGGAATTGAATCAGTGTCTCTTAAGTCTCCTGCATCAGCAGGTGGGTTCTTTACCATTAGTGCCACCTGGGAACCTGCCTGCCAATGCAGGAGATGTAAGAGACATGGGTTTCACCACTGGTTGGGAAGATGCCCTGGAGAAGAGCATGGCAACCCACTCCAGTAATCTTGCCTGGAGAATCCCAGGGACAAATGAACCTGGTGGGCTACAGTCCATAGGGTCCCAGAGTCAGACATGACTGAAGAGACTTAGCACACAGCACACATACACTGTCAGTGGCTCAACCACTTTGGAAAAAATTGGGGACTTCCTCAAACAGGTCAACATGGAATTCCCATTTGACCTAGCAATTCCACTCCTAGGTACATGCCCAGGAGAACTGAAAACATACACAAAAATTTGTAGAAGAATATTCATAACAATGGGGCTTCCCTGGTAGCTCAGCTATAAAAACCTGCCTGCAATGCAGGAAACCCTGGTTCAATTCCTAGCTTGGCAAGAGCCCCTGGAGAAGGGAACGGCACTCCACTCCAGTATTCTTGGGCTTCCCTGGTGGTTCAGATGGTAAAGAATCCACCTGCAATGCGGGAGACCTGAGCTTGATCCCTGGGTTGGGAAGATCCCCTGATGAAGAGCATGGTAACCCACTCCAGTATTCCTGCCTGGAAAATCCCCATGCACAGAGGAGCCTGGCAGACTACAGTCCATGGGGTCGTAGAGTCGGGCATGACTGAGTGACTAAACACATTCATAACAGTATTATTCAAAATACCCAGCAAGTGGAAAGAGAAAAACCCTGAGGAAAAACCCAAAAGCCCAGCAATTTGATAAATGGACAAACAAAATGGAGTATATTCATACCACAGAATAGTATTCAGCCATAAAAAAGGGATGAAGCACCAATACATATGCTACAACGTCCCAAAATCTCGAAACCATTACACCAAATAGAACAAGCCATATACAAGGAAGGACAAATATTACATGTTCCCATGGATAGTAAAAGTCCAAAACAAATCCATAGGGACAGGGCCTGGGAAATGAGGAGTAACTGCAGTCTTAGTGGGTATAGGTTTAAATTCGGGGTGAGGAAAATATTTTGGAACTAGAGAGAGGTGGTGGCTGCTCAACGTTTCAATATCTAAATGCCACCACACTGTTCACTACCAGTTCATTTTATGTTCCGAGAATTTCACCTCCGTTTTGTTTTATAAAATGGCGGGAGGTGAGAGGGGGTAGGGCTTTGTGCAGGCAAGTGGGGAGGGAAGGTTTTTCTGAGCTGACAGAAGGGACGGAAGGTGCTTCTGAAGGGAGAGGAGGAGGGAAGCCATTTGTCTATCAATAAGAGGGCCGACTGTGAGGGAGGCATGGATGGCCTTCGCACCACAGCGCGCAGAGGTTCCCCGCTCCTTTGACATCTTCCCCTCCCCCTCCCCCTCCAGTTCCCCTGAGGGACCCCTGCGCAATGTCCTCCGGGCAGGCACTCACCAGTACTCATGTAGAAGCACAGCAGCAGGAGGAACCAGAAACCTAGCAGGAACAGCCCGAAGCGCTGGCTGACCCACACCTTTAGTGTAGACCGGCGTGTCCCACCCCGGACGCCGTGCACAGATGCGGCCTGCCCCCTAGACTGCTGTGCGGACGCCATGCTACCCCTAGGCTGTGACCCCATCGCTGGGTTCTCCGCACGGTTCTCCGCACTGCTCTCCCCTCCCAAATTGACCTTCTTGGAGCGCGCCCGCCGCAGTGCTCGGATCCTTGCCCGGGTCCTCGACCGAATCCTCCCCCGGGTCGACTTTCTATCAGTAGGCATAATTCGGGGTGGCTGCCACGCTGAGGTACTCCCTCTCTGATGGCCGCCCAAGACCCAGAAGACCTCGGGGCAGTGACGCTTACGTGACATCCTCTCCCCTGCGGCACGTGCGGCTCTCGTGCCGTTCCCAGGCCACGCCCATTCGTAACGGCGTGGCCTGTCTAGTTGTTTGTGCCCATGCGCCCCACGCAAGGCCCCGCCCTTCTAGGGTGTGGTCAACGTTGTCTAATGAATGAGTGGACCCAAACGGCCTGTGCCAGCTGCTGAGCGGCATCAAGCACCACCAAAAAGCCTCGCTGGAATTCGTACATCAGCCTTGGCTCTTAATTCCGCTTCAAAGTCAGTCCTCTGACACCTCTGTGGTCACCACATTTAGTCACTGCAACACCGCCAGATAAATGTGGCTTTTTAAATGTACATTTTCATTAATTAAAATTAAATGGAATTAAGAAATTGCTTTCTCAATCCCCGTAGCCCCGTACCAAGTGTTTGGTAGCTACACACGGCTCTGGTGACCATATCAGACAGGGGGGAAAAAACGAGGATCTCCGTCATGGCAGAAAGTCGTTATGGGAAGCGCTGGATGTGACAAGTGACCATTGGGACTATGATATATATTCGGGTGCTTGCTACCCTGCAGTAGGAGCTTTTAAGTGGAACAACATGGTATTTGCCTTTAGAGACCTTAAGGTTGTTATGAATAAATTATACAGTGGGACAATATGATAATACAAAGTGCGTGTTGCTGCTGCTGCTAAATTGATTCAGTTGTGTCCGACTCTATGCAACCCCACAGACGGCAGCCCACCAGGCTCCTCTGTCCCTGGGATTCTCCAGGCAAGAATACTGGAGTGGGTTGCCATTTCCTTCTTCAATGCATGAAAGTGAAAAGTGAAAGTGAAGTCGCTCAGTCGTGTTCGACTCCTAGCGACCCCATGGACTGCAGCCTATCAGGCTCCTCCGTCCATGGGATTTTCCAGGCAAGAGTACCGGAGTGGGTTGCCACTGCCTTCTCTGCAAAGTGTGTGAGGAACACAAAAAAGAGACTCAGAACCCTTCAGTTTGATTCCCATCATTTGTCACTAATGAATTAGGTGCCTGCCTTCTCCTGTGCCTCAGTGCTGCATGTGTAAAATGAGAGAGTTAACATTGTCTGAAAGTCCCCTCCTGATTCTAAAATCTGACACTTGGGCAAAATCCCATTAACTCGCTTGGTTTGGGCACATCTGGAAAAGCATCTTGTAGGTGATGCTGGAGCATTTGTTCAACTACCTTGGTCTAGTTTTCAAGTGATGTGAAGACGATCCCCTTCAACTGCATTTCCATCTGTTTTCTTACTAAATTTTACTCTGACCTTCCAAATGGTTTTCTACTAATTGTATTCTATTGTCCTTGTTATTCTTTCCAATGTTAATAAGCATTCTATAGTGTAGCAGGGAGGCGGAGAAGGCGATGGCACCCCACTCCAGTACTCTTGCCTGGAAAATCCCATGGATGGAGGAGCCTGGTAGGCTGCAGTCCATGGGGTCGCTAAGAGTCAGACAGGACTGAGCGACTTCACTTTCACTTTTCACTTTCATGCATTGGAGGAGGAAATGGCAACCCACTCCAGTGTTCTTGTCTGGAGAATCCCGGGGATGGGGGAGCCTGGTGGGCTGCCGTCTATGGGGTCACACAGAGTTGGACAGGACTGAAGCGACTTAGCAGCAGCAGCAGCATAGTGGGGAGGAAGAAGGAATTTTTCCTACATAAATAATTCTTGAAATGTAGCATACTCCACCTCACCCCCACATCTAGGAGCAATTCATAATGCTCTGTAGTTTATTAAAGGAGCTGACAGAAAAAGGCACTGCTTTCCTTCCCTTTTATCTTTTTTTAATCTCTCTCTCTCTCTTTTTTTTTTTTTTTTGGCCTCAACTTTTCCAAAACTAATTTGACCAGAGGACAACTGTATTAACAGCTTTTGAAATTACTGTCTTCAACTGTGAGTTGAAGTGTCTGAGAAAAGTGTCTGAGATTTTACTGTACTTCTGAGTAACAAGGCAGACTGCCATAGTCTCACAAATGCTGGCAGAAGATGCAAGACTGCTGGGTTAAGGACAAAGGACAAAACCTCCCCAAGACATGCAGACACTCGAGAGACTCATGAACAATTGTCCAACAGCAACCTCATCCGTGTCATAGAATCCGTGGAAAATGAGCCTGTGACCAGGTGCACATAGCCACCCTGATCTCTCATGGACTAAGCTAGAGCACACCGTTAAGAACTCAGCTCTCTGCCACTTCACGGGTTGTGCTTTCTGAGCTTTAGTTTTCCTTTCTGCAAATTATGGGCTGTGGACATCCTGGTTGTGAAGAGTCTTTCAGCTCTGGCTCGCTGTGACTTGTACTTGATTGCAGCATTTGATGTTGCTGTCAACAGGCAAGGCATGGCAGTTCTGTACCAGTGCAATACTCGTGAGCAATTCACATTATGCTGCTAGAAATCTACATTATTAACAAAAACTCAGGAGGGTGAAATCTGTAAGATTGAGCCTAGGCACTTCCTGTTTTACAAAACACTAATTCAAGATTGGTGGGGGGCACTAAAAGCCATGTGAAGTATCCACCTTATAGACTATCAGATGGAGATTTAAATCCTGCACTGGGTTTCCTCTTTCATCCTGTATTTTTAAGGGAACTAAATTTGATAGTTTTTCTTCCTGGGCTCTAAAATCACTGTGGATGGTGACTGCAACCATGAAATAAGAACACAATGCTTCTTGGCAGGAAAGCTATGACAAACCTAGGCAGTGTGTTGAAAAGCAGAGACATCACTCTGCCAACAAAGGTCCGTATAGTCAAGGTTATGGTTTTCCCAGTGGTTCACGTACGGTTGTGAGAGCTGGACCATAAAGAAAGCAGAATCCCAAAGAATTGATGCCTTCAAACTGTTGTGCTGGAGAAGACTCGTGAGAGTAACTTGGACAGCAAGGAGATCAAACCAGTCAATCTTAAAGGACATCAACCCTGAATATTCATTGGAAGGACTGATGCTGAAGCTGAAGCTCCAGTATTTTGGTCACCTGATTCAAACAGCTGACTCACTGGAAAAGACCCTGATGCTTGGAAAGACTGAGAGCAGAAGAAGAGGGCATCAGAGGATGAGATGCCTGGATGGCATCACTGATGGAATGGACGTGAACTTGGACAAACTTTGGGAGACGGTGAGGGACAGGGAAGCCTGGCATGCTTCACTCCATGGGGTTGCAAAGAGTTGGAGACTACTGGGTGACTCAACAAGAACAAAATTTGATAGTAGTCAACCCAGATGTAATTAGGGAGAAAAATCTGTTGCATGGGTGTGAATACAAGAAGTGCTTCATGAGATGGTACATCCACTGCTCAGAATGTAACTATCATTCTTGTGGACAATTGAGAATTGACACTTTTAAAAATATCACTATAGACAAGTAATCAGGGGAATGCAAATTAATCAACAATGAGATAATTTATGCTCGTCAGATTGGCAAAAATTAATAAATATTCACAAGAATGCACAGAAATGTGAACTCAATCATTGCTGGTGAAGGTGCAAAAGGGTACAACCACTTAAGACAGTAATTTGACAGCATCTTGAAAGGCTAAATATTCACATTGTCTGTGACACAGAAGTTCCAATTCTAGGTATATCTCCTGTCACCCATGACATGTACAAGAACATTCACTGTTATGATGAAAACAACGTAAAGGATCACTGAGACCTGGCTTGCCTTGTGATGCAGGGAAGTGGAAACAAATTGTTTCCGCAATGTATTAATAGGTAGTACTTAGTGATGATCAGGATCAATCACCTTAGCTGACACAGTTTCTTTTTATTTATTTATTTTTTGGGGGGATGTATCTGCCTAGTGGCATAAGGTGGCAGTTTCAGCTTCTAATTCTGTGGAACCACTGTTGTGTTCCCTGAAAGAGATATTTCTCTCTTGAATAATAAGCTTTGAAAATAGCAGAAATCAGAGAATAAGAAGCAAAGTGCAAACATTTGTACTAGGTGTCATTAGGCATCATTCTCATCATCATTCCTTAGTCCTTAGCCCCGTGTATTCTGAGTCTGGGGAACATGGTGCCTCATGTTGGTTACTGGCCCTGGTTCGGAATGCACCACACATCCTGCCAGACAGCACCCCAGACTCAGAGTGTGCTTTCTCGGAGGTGGTATCATAACTAGTTTTTCAATCATTGATTTAATTGTTCTAGTAAGTCAACTTTTTTCCCCAGTTTTTTTTTTTTGTGTGCTATAATTGACAAAATTGAAAGATACTTAAAGTGTACATGTGATGATTGTGAGCAGATTCCTACCATCGAGTTAATTAACACATCTATCACCTCATATCTCTCTCTCTCTTTTTTTGTTGGTGAGAAACTTTAAGTTCTCCTCTTAGGACATTTCAATTATACAATATAATGTTAGTGACTATAGTCACCATGCTATATGTTAGATCCTCAGACCTTATCCATCTTACGAGTGAAAGTTTGTACCCTTTACCAACCTCTCCTGGTTTCCCCTGCCCACCAGCCCACCAGCCCCCTACTCTCTGTTTCTGAGTTTCACTTTTTTTTTTTTTTCTGCGATTCCACATATAAGTGATACCACACAGTATTTGCCTTATTTAACTTAGTATAATGTCCTCAGGAGAAGGAAATGGCAACCCACTCCAGTATTCTTGCCTAGAGAATCCCATGGACAGAGGGACCTGGTGGGCTGCTGTCCACAGGGTCGTACAGAGTTGGACATGACTGAAGCGACTTAGCACGCGTACATGCATTGGAGAAGGAAATAGCAACCCACTCCAGTATTCTTGCCTGGAGAATCCCAGGGACACAAGAGCCTGGTAGGCTGTCGTCTATGGGGTCGCACAGAGTCGGGCACGACTGAAGCAACTTAGCAGCAGCAGCAGCATGATGTCCTCAAGTTCCATTCATGTTATCACAAATGGCAGATTTTCTTTTTCCTTATGGCTAAATAACATTCCAGTGTGTGTGTGTGTGTGTGTGACATCATCTTTGTCCATACTTCTTCAGGAGAACTTTCCTAACCCTCAGATCAGGTTAGATCCCCGGCCCAGCATAGATTGACAGGGGCATTCTGCTGATTGTCATCACTGAGACCTGGCTTGCTTTGTGATGCCACCATCTCCACTTGAGCTTCCAAATTGCCGTGTCAGGAAAGCGAGCGCTCAGGAAGGACATATAGTCTTTCTCTTTCCACCTTATTGGCTGAAGGAAGTTATAGGGCCACGCGTCACTTGAGGGAGACACATGCTCAGAAGGAAACAGGATCCAGGAAGTTGGGTGAGCCCTAGAAACATTTAACACCAGCATCGTTGCTAACAGCTGTCCTTTACTGAGGAGGTGCCATATGCTGGACATTCTGCTAAGCACATTTCACTCATCCTCCTTACAGACCTGAGGTCAGTGTTAATATCTCCACTTTTAGGGAAAACAGATTCAGAGAGATTATGTGACCTTTTTGAGGCAACAGGTGATATTTAAGCTGCCCCTCTGCCCACGCACACCTGGCAGGTGAGTCTGCCAATCAGACTGCATCACCTACACTACACCACAGTACTCGATGCCCTTTCCAGAACCCTGTGTTTTGACACTTCTGATGTTCCTGTCCTGGCAAAAGGGTATTTTATCAAACTCCTGTTCACTCCTTGGGACCCAGTTCTAACCAGATCTCTCTGTGAAACTTCTTCTTTTTAAAAAATTATTTATTTATTTTTTTGGCTGTGCCGGGTCTTAGCTGTGGCATGTAGGATCTTTAGTTGTGACATTCAAACTCTTAGGGACTCGTGCCCTCTGCATTGGGATCATCTTAGCCATGGGACCACCAGGGAAGTCCTCTATGAAACTTCTGACTTCCTCCTGCATAATTCATTGCCCCAGCCTCAGTTGCACTCAATTCAAATCCCTATCAGGACACTCATCACATGAATTTATTAATATTACCTGTTAACCTTCTAATTTCTTCCACTGGACTATGGCAGCTTGAACAAGGGAACCACATCCCATTTCTCTCTGTATTTACAGGGAAGAAGCAGAATAGCTTAAATACAGCCAAAATTAGTTATACATACATGCCAGACATGGGTCTAAGGCCTTTACATATCCTCACTAATTTCACTCTCATACCATTTCTATAAGGTAAGCACTATTACTGTGTGTGTGTGTGTGTGTGTGTGTGTGTGTGTGGACTCAGTTGCTCAGTCCTGTCTGACTCTTTGTGACCCCGTGTACTGTAATCCACCAGGCTCCTTGGTCCATGGAATTTTCCACACAAGAATACTGGAGTGGGTTGCTATTTCCTTCTCCAGGGGATCTTCCTGACCCAGGGATCAAGCACACATCTCTTGTGTTTCCTACGTTGCTGGCAGATTCTTGACCACTGCACCACCTGGGAAGTCCCAGGTACTATTATTAACATCATATATATTTTTTTAAACCGATGAGGAAATGTAATGTATAGAATGTTTAAATAACTTATCCAAAGTCTCATATGTAGTGCACAGCTATGCTGAGATTATTAATAGAACTCAGGGAGTCTAAACCCAAAGTCTAAGCCTGCTTAGCCACAATGCTACTGCTCAAAACTTCCTCCAGCTTATGTCTGAGCCCTTTGCTTCATCTATTTTTTTTAAAGAAAATTCTCTCACATAATCATAGTACAATTCTCAAAACTGGGAAATCAACATTTTCTTACTATGTAATCTACTTGAAAGTGAAAGTGAAGTCACTCAATTGTGTCTGACTCTTTGCAACCGAGGCCATGGACTGTAGCTTACCGGGCTCATCCGTCCATGGGATTTTCCAGGCAATAGTACTGGAGTGGGTTGCCATTTCCTTCTCCAGGGGGTCTTCCTGACCCAGGGATCGAACCCGGGTCTCCCACATTGCAGGCAAACGCTTTACCATCTGAGCCACCAGGTAATCTACTTTATAGCCAAATTTCCCAGTAATGTCCCTTATAACAAAAGACAAGATTTTCTGGTCCAAGAAGCAAATCCCTGATCACATATTGTATTTAACTATCGTATCTTCCTCGTATCATTTGACCGGAAACAGTTCCTCAGTATTGTCTTTCATGACCTTGATAGGTATGAAGAGCACAAGCCATTTATTTTGTAAAATGTCCATTTTTTTTTTTTTTAGCATGTGTGATGCTTCCACATGGTTAGATTCAGTTTATTAAGTTTTTTAGCTGGAACACTACCGAAGTGTGCTCTGCCTTTCTCAGTGCTTCATATGAAGAAGTACCTATCTATTTGTACCTGTAATTACCTTTTATGCTAATTTTTCTGTGTGCCAATGTCTTTTTCTTCTTTATCTCCAGCATCAAATTCACTGCCTGACTCATAGTATATGTTTAATAAACAGTTGATTGAATAAATCTCCTTTCCTCTAAAAGAAAACTATAACTCAAGGCACAAATTTGTGAATCATAACATTAGTTTCTTCCCTATCCTTTTCCCCACAAGTAATAAGCATCAAGTCTCACTAATTCTATGTCCTAAATATCATAGCAGTCTCACCCTTCTTCATTCTCACTGCCATTGCACTGGCTCATTATTCCAACACCCTAGCCTCCCTGCCTCTAGTCCTGCCCCCTGTAATCCATCTTTGGAAGGTGAGTTACAGAAAACAGCACTGTATCATGGAGACTGGGCACAATAATAGGTTTCATTGAGATAACTTAAAAGCCCAAGTGTTAGTAAGATGACATACGTGGTCTCTTATTCTGTCAGCATCCCACAGTGAGACCTGCCTTCCCTCTGGTGACAGAAACTGATTGAATTTTTCAGTAGGGTTTCTGGCGTTAGTGAGGATGGCAAAGAAGATGTTGTAAAACAAGGAGGGTTCTAAATAAGAGTACAAAGTTCATCTGTGCAAAGAGTACAAAGTTCAACTATAGAGTTTTCCAAAACCTCTAGTCATGGACTCCAGGCCAAGTCAGGAGAAAAAAATCCTAGGGCTGAGATGAGGAGGGGTTTAGAGTCACGTAACTAGCTCCTATAAGCTTGCAGTGAGCTATTCAGCCAGAAGCTGACCACAATACACACTGCCTAGTCAGTAATAACCCAAAGCTATGCAGATATCCAAGACAATCAGAGGTAGGGAGTCAAGAGTATCTTTGCTAGTGTAACTCTCAGCTATCTCTTTGGTAATCTCCCAGATGAGCCTTAGAAACACCTCTTGATGGAGGGAAATGCACGTAAAATGGTGATGCACTGCATCTTTTATTGCCCCCATGGCCAGCCTGCTGATGGAACCAGAGACTGGGCATATATAGCCTATGCCCATGGGATCTTTGATTACTGAAGAGTTGTATGCTACTTTGGCCACTTGACGTGAAGAACTGACTCACTGCAGACCCTGATGCTGCGCAAGACTAAAGGCAGGAGGATAAGGGGACAACAGAGGATGAGATAGTTGGATGGCATTACTGACTCTATGGTCATGAGTTTGAGCAAGCTCCGGGAGTTGGTGATGGACAGGGAAGCCTGTCATGCTGCAGCCCATGAGGTCACAGAGTTGGACACAACTGAGCAACTGAACTGAACTGTGTGCTACCTGCATGAAGTGGGTCACCCTGTCTCCAAGTGGAAGGCAGTGGAGGCAAGGGAGGCTGTCTCAGCACCCAGAAAATCTAGTCCTGGAAGTGGGTGGGAAGCACATCATGTTGCTTCGAGTTGGTTCCAAGGTGACCCTCTGCATCTATTTAGCATGGACATCATGGGGTGTGGATGCATGAGTGTGGAAGGTGAAGGAAAACGGTGGCTGAGGCCACTGCCTGGGAGAAGTGATGCCTGAGACATTGTCTGATAGTGGAATGCTGGTAAGATCCCTTATAGACAAATGAAATAGGGGATGACAGATCTAGCCTTGTGATAGTCGGTACTATGGTCACTGCCCCAGACTGGTACAGTCTGTCCATAACTGGATTAGGAAAATGGAGAGGTTATGTCCTCTTTAGTGCTCTACTGGCTTCACAGGTTTGAATCTGTCCATGTGGGGCCCTTGAGCTACCCTCAAGAATGAACTGGACTTCCCTGGTTGCCCAGAGTTTAAGAATCCGCCATACAATGCAGGGGACGTGGGTTCAGTTCCTGGTTGGGAAACTAAGATCCCACGTACCATGGGGCAACTAAGGCTGTGTGCCACAACTACTGAGTTGCTGTGCCACAACTAGAGAGTCCATGTGCCACAATGAAAGATCCTGCATGATACAACAAAGACCCCACATGCCACAACTAAGACCAGGTGCAGTCAAATAAATAAACATATATATATATATATAGTTTCACCTCCATGGACTGTAGGCTGTAGGGCTTCCCAGGTGGTGCTAGTGGGAAAGAACCCACCTGCCAATGCATAAGACATAAGAGACATGATTCTGATCCCTAAATTGGGAAGATCCCCTGGAAGATGGAATGGCAACCCACTCCAGTATTCTTGCCTGGAGAATCCCATGGACAGAGGAGCCTGGTGGGCTATGGTCCATTGTGTGTGCATGCTAAGTTGCTTCAGTCGTGTCTGACTCTTTGTGACCCTATGGACCATAGCCCACCAGGCTCCTCTGTCTGTGGAATTCTCCAGGCAAGAATTAACCAGACCTAATTTTACATCCTGGAATGAAAAACTGCACAGAGACCCAGGGTTAACAATTCTTTTACCCAAAGCAATCTCTTCAGATTAAGGAAGAGGGCTTCAGGACAAAGGTGACTTTGCTTTAACAGAAGTATCCCCCAACTTTCAGAGGAAGTGAGTGGCTAACCCAACATCAGAGTTGTCTGCCCAGTGGGAAAGAACACAAGAAGCCATTCCACATTTGTGTTCATCCACATTTCTGTGATTCATGCGGTAAAATCTTCCCAGCTACTCGCCATGGTCAGTGTGGGTCCAAAAAAGGAGGGAAATGATTACTGTGCAGTGTGGCAGCCACACAAGTATGCCACTTCAATCTGTTGTCTAGAGCCTTACAGTCCCAGGCACTGTCTTTACGATCCTCCACTGAGTCTGTTCCAAGGTCATATTTCTTGTAGACTACTTCCAGTCAATAACCGAGCACAGTGGGATATAGATCCAGTAAGCACTATGGATAAGAGGGCTCAGAGGTCCAGTTGATTTTCTCATTGCAGATGCTTTGTTTTTTCCCAGGATGTGGTCTTTTCTAGGAGACAAATATATATGTGACTTATTAACTGGGCTTGTGAGTGAGTTGTATTTGTTTCTACCAGGTATAACTTTAATAGTTTTGGGTGACTCAATGACCTGACTCCTGACTAAAGAGTGAGGCAGCAGCCCATGAGTCTGTGTAAAGGGATATTTCAATGCTTTATTACCCAAGCACTGCACTTCCACCCATTGTGCAGATTAGTCAATGCCAGGGGTTGTCAGCATTTATCATCATGTAACAAATGGCTTAGCAGTATCCCACTGAAAATTGTTAACCCATCAGTGAAACAGGCTTCTGTGTTTGGTACCAAGTCTCAAACTTAGAGGCCCACATTAAGCCAGTAGCTAAGGCAAGGCAGGCAACAGGGCCATCTCAGTACCTACTATGTGGGTAGTCACCTATTCTTGCAATTGGGTTGACCATTTGGATGTACCATTTCCGTTTTGAAATTTTTCCAGCTTGCTGCACTTTGTCAATTATTTATCTCAGTTCCAAACAATCCTTCTACACTTTGCTTTGTGAGGCTGGGGCTGGCATTCTGCACACCCCATTTCTCCTATGCCAGTGTTGCCTGTTAGATTCTGCTGATAAGAGGCTCTAGAGGGAGACTGGAAGACTGTGGTTCTTCATTCTGGCAGGAATAGTTGGGTCTAGTAGCAGCTGCTGAATCCAATTTCCAGGTTTCACCCTCTGACTCCCACCCCTCTCAGAATCAGCATCATCATGTCTCCTCAGACACACCAGCACCAGAGTGTTGGCTGGCACCCTGTCCTCAGTGGTCTAATTTCCCACATGTTACTGGGGTATCACTACTGACCAACAGTGCTCCTTTCCTTGAGCTCTGGGTTTTTACCTCTGCGGGTCTTGCTTTTGAGCTTTTGGCTGCTCATCATCCCGGCCTCCTCCCATTGTTCGTCCAGGCCTCAGATGGTCAATGTTACTTGCAGAACTCAACTCTGTGACATCTTAATGCTCCAGTTTTGCATTTTCAGTCCTTTAAGACCAATCTCTACATTAAAGTCTCTGTTAAAATCACTGGGATGTGATTTCTGTTTTCCCGACTGGACCATCAGGGATCCACCCATGTGATGGAATTCAGTTCGGTAACAACCCACTGTAGTACGGGAATGTTGGATCTGAGAGTCACAGTTTTCCCATTCGCCAGGGCCAATAATTGTCATTCAAAGTGCCTGCACCATTCAGTAGCAGTGAGACGACCCACTCCCAATATTGGCAGAGTCTTGTTGTCAGAGACATCAGATGTGAGGCTTGTCACAGATAATGAAAATTCCATGGGATCAGAATGAGTTGGGGGTGGGGAGAGGCAGGTATTGCTTCTGTGGCTTCTTACTGTTGTGGCCCATGGTCGAATTTAGCTGCTTCCCAGGTGACTCAGTGGTAAAGAATCACCTGCCTATGCAGGAGTTGCAGGAGACCTAGGTTCAATAGCTGGGTTGGGAAGATCCCCTGGAGAAGGGATTGGCAACCCACTTCATTATTCTTACCTAGGAAATCTCAATGGCAGGTTACAGTTCATGGGGTTGCAAAAGAGTCGGACACAGTTTAGTGAGTACACAACAACTGGTGACTTATATATTCCTGAATAGCATTCCTATGTGCAGGAAGTGCTGCCTCTAATACCCAAAGAGGGCTCCTTTTGTGTAGTATCTGTAAGGTTGCAGTTTTTCCTCCCCCCCCCTACTTTTAGCAGCTCCCCGAGGCATGTGGAATCTTAGTGCCTGACTAGGGAAAGGGGACGACAGAGGATGAGATGGCTGGATGGCATCACCGACTCAATGGACATGAGTCTGAGTGAACTACGGGAGTTGGTGATGGACAGGGAGGCCTGGCGTGCTGCGATTCATGGGGTCGCAAAGAGTCGGACACGACTAAGTGACTGAACTGAACTGAACTGAGGGATCAAACCTGGGCCCCTTGCATTGGAAGTGCGGAGTCTTAATCACTGGCCCACCAGGGAAGTTCCTTGCTGCTTTCCTTATGAGGTTCTGGAATATCTCATAAGTACTCCAGTGATCTCGCTCTGACCTCTATCCTCATTCAAGGCCCTGCCACCCATGGACAGCTGCGCTTAGAGAGCTTGCATTAGGGAGAAAACTTTTCTCTGGGGGCCACTGTCAAAGCTGCCATCAGTGAAAGACAATGGGCTTTCCCAATGGATTATTGATCTTCATAATCTTTTAATAAACAATGGATTATTGCAGTTATTAAGTATTTCTGGAGAAGTTCAATATGCCTGAGGGAGGATAGTCTTTAAGGTGAGGTTCATGCTCTGCCAAGTGAAAACAATTTTTTAATTCCTGGAGAAATCAAAAGCAGGGAACATGAGCAATGTCCAGGGCAATTCTGTCCAAGAGTCATATAATGTGAGCCCCACATGTAATTTTACATTTTCTAGTAGTCACTATATATTAAAATAGAAAGTAAAAAGAGACAGGTCTAATTCATTTTAGTAACATGGTTCAGTTAACCCCAAATAGATCCAAAATAGTAACATTCCAGCATTTAAATATAAAAAACAGGTATTTTTCATTCTTTTTTCAAACTAAGTCTTCAAAATCTGTTGTGCATTCTACACTGAGAATTGCACATCTCAGTTCAGAGCAGCCTTTGAGTGGTCAGCAGCCACATGTGGCTGGTGGCTGAGGGCCTGGACAGTGCAGCTGCCGACCACAAACGGAGCGCCAGTGATGGAGGCAGTTATTTGAGTCACCTGCTGGTTTATCAGGTGCTTTGAGTGACTGGGTGACCACTATTAAAGCCACAACGATCTGTAATCAGACACTGGATTTAACTGACTGCCTACCCAGGCTGGGAGCTGGCAGATAGTACGCACTACCACTCCCTCCTGGCAATGGAATAAGCCTTCTCCGTCTTGTCACCAACTGGTATTTGATACTTGTTTCAATGGCGCAATCCTGACAGGCTTTGGAAATTTAAGAGGCCCTGAAGTCACCAGGAGGGATGGCGGTGCCCAGAGCCACCCAGCAGATGAGTGTACTCTGATGGACTGAGGGAACCCAGCATGTCTATACTAGTCCTGCAGTCAGTTGTAGGGACACCAAGCATGGTCCCTTCAAAGGAGCCAAAGGCCTCTGCAGCAATGGTGCCAAGTGTCTTGGGTCTAAGTGAAACCAGTCCCAAATCCTGTCAGGGAAACTTACTGTGGACCCATCAGGTTCAAGAATTTCAGTTACTGGGGCACCAGTGCCCGGTAGGTCTGCATAATTCTCCCTGCACCTATGTTCCAGGCTGTATGGACAAGGGCAAAAGTCAGCCATCCCTCTGAAGAGGGCAGAGGAAGGCCCAGGGCCAAGTTTGCTTTGGAAGGGACTCAAATCTGGACTGAACAGCCCTCTAGCAGTTGGGCCAGAAAAATCAAGTCTCCTGGATCACACAAAGGCCTGTGGACCTGGGGAGTCTCATTCTAGCAGCATGAATATGTGGCTAAGTACTCAGCTTCCTCCTCTGCACCCTTCTCCAAGTACACAACAGGCTATGAAGACTTCCTGGCTAGGCAGTGGGAAATACTAGTGGCCTCCAACATCCGCTACCTCCTTGTGTCAGCTCTCCGCAGGGCTCGCCTTAATGCCTGCTCAATTATGAGTCTTTTTTGTTTCCTACACCCCTATCTTCTCTCTACATCTTCTTTAGGGTGATTTGGGTTGTTGATCCCCACTCTTGGTTTTCCCCATCCACCTCCTTCCTTAGGGATCCCTTTGAGGACTAGAGCCCTAAGAGCACTGCAGCAAGCCTGAAGTGTTGGTCTGGGCCTTCTCACTTTTGCTGAGACATGGGACAATTTACAGCCCCCTTATTTCCTCTTACTCTTTTGGGTGGGGCCTAAATCAGCACCAAGGGATCATCCCACCCCTTACTCCTGGTAGGAGGAGCAAAATTAGAGGGACGTCCTCCATGGCAACCCACTCCAGTACTCTTGCCTGGAAAATCCCATGGACGGAAGAGCCTGGTAGGCTGCAGTCCATGGGGTCACTGAGGATTGGACATGACTGAGCGACTTCACTTTCACTTTCCTCCTCGTATAAGATCCCATCCGCTTCTACAACCTTCTCTGAATTAAGGTCCTTTGCTCAAGAGTTAACCCTGAGGCCCAGGGTTTTCATACAATCCATCTATAAAGCCCAAGTGCCTTGAAGCACCTGCAACCTCAGTAGGGAAGTCTCCTCTTTGTGGTATGTGAATCTGACTTCCCTGCAAGCACCTGATTATAAGCCCAGGGCAGGCACATGTGCTTGGCTGAACCAGCCAATTCACTTGGTAAAAGGGAATCTGGTGGTAAAGCTCCAATGCTGGCCATCCATTGCCACTTACCTCCTGGGTGTAGCTTCTTCATCATGTGTAAGTAGTTCAAGCCTCAGTGGACTTCTGTGACTACTACAGGGAGTTGGATTCCCTGTGTGATGAAGCCTCTCTCTGGACCTCAACCCCCGACCCTCTCCACAAGCTCCTGGGTGGTATACTGTACAACAGGTCTCAAATCCGAGGACAGGTTGTATCTACTGCTCCAACAGCACTTTAGACCAAGGGCTCTTTTCTCTCAACTTCTTTTTCCTTAGGGCTCACAGGGCTGGCTGACTTGTAGGGAGTGCCAAGGAATCGGTCTCAGTTTGCCCTCCATGGAGGGCTTTCCATGGTCTTTGTAGCAACTGGTGTGGGCCCAGACAAGCCCTGAAATCACGTCACCAGTGATTTCAGCTCAGCTAGGTCTCCCACCACCAGCCCTACCTAGGAGGGGTGTCACGCAGCCCTGGTATGGCTTAGTTGAGCCCTTTTGTGGTTTCCCAAAAGCCAGAGCTGGAAGAAGAGGAGCTTGCCTCCTGTGGGACACAATCTATGCCTCAGTGAACAAAGGTAAACAGCATACCAGCATGCTAAAGGAAAAGGTTTTAATGAGGGAAACTTACCAGCAAGGCTCAGGAAGAAGAGGCTCAGGGATGCCCAGGCTCCCAGCAGAGCCACAGACAAAGGCTGGGGCCCTGTAGCCTGCATCCTTGGGGCTGGGCTCCAGGGAAAGGTTTTCCCTGGGAGTTACTGTTTTGCAGGACAGCATTGACGCTGGTGGCCTTGCAGGCTGAAGTTCAAACCAGGGCTTAAATGCCGGCTGTCAGGGGAGCTGTCTGGGAACACAGGCTGCTACCACCTGTGACCTTGTGGGAAACCAGATTTGGACCACGGGCAGCAGAACTTCCGCAAAGTTGGATGTGGGCCCAGTCCCTCCTGCTCATTGGTTACCAGGCAACTTGACAGAGGCTCCTGAAATCGTGGGCAATCCTGTCCCTCCACACCTCAAGCATAAATCTGACCTCGTTTAAAACCCTTCAGAGGCAGAGGTTCCTTCAAGTCAAACCTCTAACACGGCGCCCTTAGGCCTACCTTGGCCATATTGCTTGTCTCACCTCTCACTCTCTGCTTCAAATTCTCTGTTCCAGCCACAATGAAACTTCTGGAAGCTCCCCCAATTGACTTTTTCATGCCCAGATCAATGGCCTGGGCCCCTTTTCTCCTGGCTAAACTTTCCAATCTGTCCTCAGATTTCGGTAAATTTCATTTCACTGAGAAGCCCTTTACGGACTCCACACCACCCTGATTTGGGTTGTTTCTGTGTACACACACCTCACCCTGTGCATCTGAACACTGACCGTACCATGTGTTGGAACTGCCCACTGACTTACCAAGTTCGCCCACTTGACACTGAACGTCTTAAAAACCTGAAACAGTATCTCTCTATCCCCAAGCTGCCTGTGAAGTGCCTGATATACAGTGAATGTTCACTGAATATTTAATAAGAACCAGATGAAATCAGGTGGGTGGCTCAATAACAATGACTAGCTTTCTCCATGTAAAACATGTTGCTGTTGTTTAGTCATTAAGTCGCATCTGACTCTTTTGCACCCCATGGACAGTGGCCTGCTAGGTTCCTCTGTCCATGGGATTCTCCAGGCAAGAATACTGGACTGGGCTGCCATGCCCTCCTCCAGGGGATCTTCCCAACCCAGGGATCAAACCTGCATCTCTTGCATTGGCAGGCAGGTTCTTTGCCACTGAGCCACCAGGGAAGCCCCTATGACACCTTAGCAACCACTTATTTAACCCAATGAAGAAACTTGAACATGAAGAGGTGAAATGACTCTTTCAGGAACCAGAGAGCTAGTGTGCACCCAGGTCAAGTGTAGAATCTACCTCCTGATTCCTCCCTCTTCACAGCCTAACTCTTTAGGTTCCTTTTTATCATGTAATATCCAGGCTGCACTTGCAACTTTTAATGGTATTTATTCCTTGAGCACTAGTATTCTTTGATGCAGTATCTTACAGGCTTTGATCTCCAGAGAAATCTGACAAAGATGCCTTACTATTTACCAAAAATAATACTGGAATTCTTTTCTTCTCTTACCATAAGCCATCTATGTTCTCTTTGATACTGAATAATATACTCTAGTTCTCAGGATTCCATGTAACCATTTTCTGTTGACAATTTTCCTTCTAATTTTGACCTACCCCTGTAATTAAGTGTACTGTATTAGAAATTGGTGGGAAAACCTTTAGGCACTTAGTTTGAAGCTTACTCTTGAATCACTTAGCAAGTGCAACTTGCAAAGACTTTTAATGCGTCTCCCATTAACATGAGACTCATTAGCATAAAACATATTTCTTCATGGAAAGTTCTGAGAGAAATGGAAATAAAAATTTTAAATAGCAACCTTCTCCCCCCAAAAAAACCCTTCAAACAGCCTCAGATAAACAGAGGGAAAGATGGTCAAAATTTAACTACTGGTACCCATTAAGCCTTCTGAGCAATCAAGACTAGTATTTTGTAACGGCTATTTTAGAATAACTGCTTATCAGAGGCTCGAAGTGTCACAACGCAAAGACACTATTTATGGCCATGAAGCAAAATGGTCAAAAATGATCTAATCAGTATATCGACTCTAAAAGGTACTATACTCCTAACCACCAGGAACCAGAAGTTCATAGTCAGATGAGAGAAATGCCTCCAAGTGAGCCAATCGAGACAAGACAGGCTGCTGCCACCAGTAGGGTATTCACATGTAGCAAGCACTGAAACATGAAACCACGAAAACCCAACAAAGTTACCTGAGGATGGTTGCTACTTACCAACTCTAATGGATTGTGCAAGAGTCTAGAACTAGGCTGAACAGGTAACAGAAATTCAAAAAAAGTACCAGAATGAAAACTAGAAAGCCAGAAAATAAAGATGGGTTTTTCTCCAGAAAAAACACACAATTATATATAGAGAGACTGTCCTGCTTATCACTGGATCGTTTTGGATTCTAACACGGGGAAGCACTTAGACACCGTCATCTATTTCTATCTACTCTTCTAGGTTGTGCCAGAGTTTCCATCAAGTTATCACAGTAATCAATTCAGACATATTCTACCTACAGACTGTCACGTTCTCTATTACTGACATCAACATTTTTTTTTAAAGATTCATAGACGTATTTAATAATTTCCAAATGGCAAGTATGTTTGTTTATGTCTTCACTGACAGGAGCATGTCTTTAACATGGTTTAGTAGCATCCTATGTAATTAATGTGTTCAAATCCTCTAACTGGGAATATATAGAATTATTTTCAATTATCTACATTTCTGCCTTTTAGAAGCACATCAAAGATTATTTGCAAGGCATAATATATGCTTTGCATGATTAATACCTCCCCCCATCTCTAAGTTTTGTTACATTTAGAAATTTAAGACCAGGAACAAACATCTGTCAGACTAAATTTTTGCTTTTTCATAAGTGCAACTTTTTAATAAAAATTTACATCTAGATAAACAATCTTCAGATTTTTGAAATTTTAATAAGATTTTAAAAACATCATGACTTTGAACTGAAAAACATACATGTTTAGCACACAAATATTGTAATATGAATCAACTCCAACTCCACATGAAAACATGTGACTCAAATTACAGTTTTAGAAGTTAGTAATTCACATTTAAGCAAGTTAGCGCCTTGCTGAATTCAGCTGTGGTAAAAAAGAGACTTAGTGCATATTGTAATGGCACAATGTGCTTTTGTACCATTTTGTTGGTATTTTTCACCTTATTAAACAAGATCAAGTTCTTGAAAGTTGGTAGATAGCGGCTAACTTCCTATGACATGTGAAATTTCCAATGGTAACAGATACATTTTGTAACAGAACACTTTTCTATAGACTTTTCCTATCTTAAAATTTTAAAAGCAACCATTTGTAAGGATTGCATCAACATCAGTGTAGCAGAGGAAGATCAAACTTTATTGAAACTGCTTGCATACAAAATATATTGCACTATAACCAAACAAATGTCAACATAAAATCCAATCTGTTGTCGCTAATATGTACAGAGAATATTGCCCAAGAGCAGTTACATTACAAGGTCATTCTACCTTGGTTAATTATCTACAGTATTTTAAACCGAACAGCTTACAGATGATGTGTGCAAGGTACCAATTTCTGTTTTCAAATACTATACATTCCCAGAATAAATAACTAGAAATCAACATTAATGTTTGGCAATACTTTTAAAAGACTTTTTAATATTCTTGAAATCATGTGCAGTTTGTTGCCATTTTTATATGCTTATTTGTATGCAAGGAAAAGTAACCGTAATATGAAAATTCAAAGAAACAAACTCACAACAGACATCAGAGGCAGAACTTCGGTTTGTACGGCACTGTACAGATTCAGTGGTACCCCTACTTGGAGTTATTTTTTAAGAAAAATATAACATCTTAGAGTGAAGGTCCTTCACATATTTTCCTCAGTAAATCTCGTTAAAAAAAAAAAAAAAACCCTCAAAACTGAAACCCAATATGTCAAAAAAAAAAAAGGAAAAAAAACTAAAGAAAAAAGTTTCATGTGTTAACCAATCCTAGTCTGCTTTCCAATTCTGCTTATACATTAGACCTAATATTTCAAAGTTTACAAAACATTTAACCTGCTTCCAATGTTTCTCAGACAAAGTACCTGTACTTCACAGGATTATTATGCACACATGGAAATGACCTTTCTACCTCCCCCAAATAAGCTTGAAATGAAAATGAGAAACTTCACAAAACTCGGGGAGGACAAAATAAAAGACAGCTCTAAGTTAAAACTGGTCATCAGGCCAAAGAGCAGGCGTATCCTACTAACTTTCGACCAGGAAGATTTATTCCTAGCTGAAAACATTTGAGCCTCTTGCAAATGAAAAGACCGTTACTACTTTTCCGGTCTATACAGAAAAATTACACATCCCTCCAATAACACTATTTGTCAAACTTCAGTGCAACAGAACAAAAACAAAAGTCTTATTCTTTATACTGCCTAACCTGATGTTTATGTAAGAAAAAAAATATGGAAAGCATGCATTCTTCTATAAAGTACTAATGTTTGACAGGGTTTGCTACATCTTTTAACATTTAGTGTTTCCAACTTATCTTCCCTGAACTCTGCATCCAAATATAATATTCCTACCTGCCAAGATATAAAAAAGGCACAGATCATACAACTTTTTTTTTTTTTTTTGCTAATGAAAATGACAAACGTCACATCACACACATCTCAGGGTCCACTAAAATACTGGAAAAGTGGACCAAAACATAAACTGACACAGGACATGAAATGCCATAGTATTTTATGGACTTCTATATGAGATTGAAAATAGAAGTCTAACATGATTACCATAAATGCTATTATTCAGAAAAACTGAAATATACCAGTGAGTTATCACCCAATGCAGGGTAAACGGTCCAAATTAACAAAGAATATCACTGCGTGGTATTTAAAAAATAAACCAAATGAAAATCCTGTCCTGAAGTGCTAAGTATACTTAATTATTTAAAAGTAATGTTTCAAAAATTTTAAGACCTCATTTTGTGCAAATTCGAAAATTGCTGCTTATGGCCAATGTGAAAAAAGCAAAATTCTTAACGGAATTGTTCATTTCATGCCCTGTGCCACCTTGCCTACTATTTGTCTTTGGCCTAACAAAGTTTTCTAATATGGAATAAGAATTATGGAAATGGTATAGGGGATATCACTCCAGAATTATGCAGTTTAGGGTACTCCATTGACAAGTGGTTGCTGGCCATCCACGGTGTCTGGCTTTTCCTTCCTCTGGTTACGATCTTTACCCGTGCGCAGCCGATTACCTTCACTGGAGGTATTCTGTAATGTTTTAGTGTGGACACTCCTTTCATTATTGCAGTCAACTCTGATCTAAAACAAGTTATAGTTGTTATATACAAAGACCATATTCTGTTGTAATCTGTAATTGGCCTGACAAGAAATTTAAGCCCAAAGTGTATATTCCACATGTTAAAAGGGATTTGAATAGAAGAAGTGTGAGAAATTAAGGTCAGGTAGGAGCTTTATTTGGCTTATGATTCTAAAACACTCTTCTTCTGTAACTGGAACACCTTGGTCATCTCACTGCATCCAAAGTTAGATAAAAACTCACAATCCTACTGTGTCTTCTTCTAAGTAGAACAAAACAATGAGAAACAAATAGTTAAAATGAACTCCCATTACGGATTGCAAAATATATATGCAAAATATACAGGTCTGTTCAAAAAAATGGTTTATTCTTCAAAGATATGAAACCCAGGAGGAGAGAGACAAATTATTGTCTTCCTATTCTGATGTTACCAGAGCAATAACTTAACTCACTTATTAACTAGCCTTTAGTTGACATCTTCATTTCTATCATAAGTATGATTAACTTTTTCTACAGTAAGGGCTCCCTTTGTCTTACAATATGTGTGTGTATATAAATATACACATATACTGTATATACTCATAAATATACACACACACTATATATCCTCATATGAACACTGGTTTCTAGTAGCTTGTATTACAGTAAGGCAAGTCAGAGGATCATACAACTTAAACTCTGAAGAATAAGAATAGTACAGGGAAATTTGAAGACACTAATGTGTGGGACTGGAATCCCAGGAAGAGGACAGAGACGAGTATGATTTAAAAAATAATATTCTGAGATTTATATAATATTTTAAGTGCCAGCATTGAACACTTAAAATACTGCTAATGCAATTGTAGATGCTGTACAAAAGAAAGATAATGTTGACACACAGGCCTGAAACAATTAATAAAAGTACTGATATGCTTCAAGTACAAATGGGACTACCTATAGCCCCAAAATGGTGCACTCGAATTTCAAAGTGTGTTTAATTGTTGGTCCTGGGTGAGTGTTTTAACTGTTTGGTTGTCAAGAGGGGAATTATAAAACTGGTACATAAACACCTTACATTTGTGTAAAACACATGTGTACATAATTTCATCAATCTCTAGGTCTAAGATCTTTTCTGTGATGCTCCTTAAGCACCAGCTAATAGTTAACACCTACTTACAAATGCTAGGACTTCCCTGGTGGCTCAGACGGTAAAGCGTCTGTCTACAATGTGAGAGACTTGGATTCAATCCCTGGGTTGGGAAGATTCCCTGGAGACGGAAATGGCAACTCACTCCAGTACTTCTTGCCTTGAAAATCCCATGGACGGAGGAGCTTGGTGCAGGCTACTACCCATGGGGTCACAAAGAGTCGGGCATGACTCAGCGACTTCAATTTCTTTCTTTCTACAAATGCTATGAATTCTAAGGAATATTCTGTCATGAAGTTTCTGCTCTTAAAATTTATGTCTCACTAATTTTAGGTACTGGTCCCAAACCAATCCATAGTCATGAAAGGACCCCCAACTACTTGGATTAAGTCCTCAGAGTTAAAGCAGCAGCCGAAGAGATCATGTGTTCTGGGAATGAGGTACCAGGGTTCAAATATCACTCTGCTGCTGCTGCTAAGTCGCTTCAGTCGTGTCCGACTCTGTGCGACCCCATAGACGGCAGCCCACCAGGCTCCGCCCATCCCTGGGATTCTCCAGGCAAGAACACTGGAGTGGGTTGCCATTTCCTTCTTCAATGCGTGAAAGTGAAAGGTGAAAGTGAAGTCCCTCAGTCGTGTCTGACTCTTAGTGACCCCATGGACCAGCCTACCAGGCTCCTCCATCCATGGGATTTTCCAGGCAAGAGTACTGGAGTGGGGTGCCACTGCCTTCTCCGAAATATCACTCTAGTGTATGCTAACTATGTGACTCAATCTTTCTAAACTTCAGTTTACTCATCTATAAAACAGAGTAATAAAACTTCTTACCTCAGGGTACTGTTCAAACATTAAGTGAGATACAATACACCCAGCCAAGGTACCTGGCCGTGCTTGGGGGCTCATTTTAAAATTATGTTAACAATGTGTTCAGCACAGGTGCTGGCCACATGAGATGGGTTCTCAGGGAAGAGGCTGGCTCTAAATAGGCAGCTGACTGATTCAGCATGTACTAGCCGAGTGTCATCAGCCCTGTCTATTGTGAGCTAGATACCTTCTTTTTCTTACTTTCCAGTCAGAGAACACCCTATCCTTGCAACTCTGGTGAGGAGGGATGTGGGTTCCACAGGGCTTATGCAAGTCTCTCTCAGTACATTCCTGGATGTTTCTTTCCTTGGAGAATGGGGGTAGGGAGGACCACCTATGTGGTACTGAAGTCATAATGTGGTTGTCAAAATCTTTACAAATACTGAGACTGCACATTCTCTAGAGAAATCTTCTTTGTATACTTGTCATAAAGGACTAAAATTGACCACAAATGTAATGTTGAAAAGAAAGTATTTCACAAATACCTATATAGTATAGCAAATTCACATAAATCTCAAACTTCTGTAACTGGCACAATTTAGATGAAAAGAGGCACAAAGGTTTACCTGGAGGGATCCATCTGCTGTTCTTCCTTTAGCCTCTCTTGGATTACGTGGACGATTATCTGTTCGGGAGTGATCGTCGTTTCCTAGAGGGACATTTTTAAAAGGTTCAATGGTCACTGATTCTGACATGCCTATTGGAGAGTTCTTTGTTCCCACATCCTCAATTTATTTAGACCAATCACAGAATCTAAAATATAATCAACAACCTAGCAATTTTAGTTACACACTGTCTAATAATCTAGCATCCAGGTGGCACTAGTGGCAAAGAACCTGCCTGCCAATGCAGGAGACATAAGAGACCTGAGTTCTATCCCTGCATCAGGAAGATCCCCTGGATAAGGAAATGGCTACCCACTCTAGTACTCTTGCCTGGAGAAGCCCATGGACAAAGGAGCCTGGTGGGTTACAGTCCACAGGGCTGCAAAGAGCTGGACATGACTAAAGCGGCTTAATGCACAGCAGCATATGTTACAGAAAACATTTCTAAGCCATTACAGTCCTACATCAACTGTGTGATATGTCAACCTGAACTAATGATTAGATGTGATGTTTAGAGTACCCAAAGAAGCTGAACTAGTTATCAGGGGTTATTCATATGTTTGTAAATTGTAAGGAAGCCTGTCTGATATTGCTAATTACACGAGCCTTTCTTATGGTGACCAGTACAAAATGGGAGAAATGGGGGCTTGATAGTATGTCACTTAATCACCTAGCTTTTTCATAGAACTTCAGACAGTTGTTACAATTCAGCTTCATTTCTTAAATGAAAAACCCTCCGTACCTTTGAAGCTGCCTCCACGTCCTCTTCCTCCTTGTCCTCTTCCTCCGCCGCCACGCCGCCGCCCGTCTCCTCTGCGCAGGAAGTTCTCCCTCTCTTCCTCTGTTGGAGCTAATGACCAATCACTGAGTTCATCTCTGTGGTCAGATTCTGTTTCAGAAGCATTTGATGCTTCAGAATTAGTTCCTATCGAGAGTTAAAAGTTATATACCATTGTCCGACTTAAAAAAATGTTAGGTTAACAGAAACTTCCAGAGACGTTTCTGGGGGTAATCCATTACACTTCCTAATTTATAAGCCCACCAAAGAGTATATTATCACCTTCCATTTTGTAAAACAAATTATCTTAAGTTTAAAATGAAGGTTTTCATGATATTTGAGGTCATTTTTGTTTCAAACATTTTTGGTTCTCATTAAAAAAAAGGAATTCTATTAGCCATCTAAGTTCAAACCTGAGTATGCCACATCATTAAACAGCTGTGCTCCTTTAAACATCTGTGCTCTTTGGAGGAAAAGTTGCCTACAACAATTAAATGCAATACTTTGATAAACAAAACTTCTAGAAAGAAAGTTCCTTTTAACAAGGTTTGGCCCAGGGACAAAGGGGAATGCACAAATTTTGGTCATCTTAGAGAGAGTGGCAAAGGTGGCCATTGTGGCTACTATCTCAGGGAATGGTCTCTTGTGGGATCAGGGACTGGACCTCGCTGAATGGGGATATGCTTGTCTGATGCTTGGTCCACAACCTTCCCTCCCACTCCCACAGGAATAACTGATCATTAGAAAGAATTTACTGTAGTGAACTTATTATGCCTGAGTGGGTGGGTTAATGACACAGGGGATGGGAGATGGGAAAAGAACTTCCTGGTGAGAGGGGACCTTCCAAAGCATCAAGAACAGACAGTTGGGAAAGGGATGAGGGCTCAGGTTCAAGGTTGGCCTTAGGAGTAGGTAGCTCTCTCCCCCACTCCAGAACATCAACTCTACTACCTCTCTCTTCCTCTGTTGGAGCTAATGAGAAATTATAGCTTCACCATTATAGCTTCATTCCTGTGGATCTTGAAGGCTTTTCCATCTTACTGAGTTCCTTTTTGAAACGCAAATATTTGTGAGATGGATTATACCTTATACCATCATTAGCCAGTTACATAGTAGATACACAGTTGAGCAAGACAGTAGGCACGGGCAGTGGGACAGCGTTCAGTGAAAGGTACTGGGAGAGAAGAAAGCAGCACTGAGCAAAGAGCTGGGGAGGCAAAGAGAAGCTTCGCCTACTTCTTGACTTTGCCTAGGGCTGACTTTGGCCATGCCACTCAAAATCACCTTATGAGCCACAGGATGCAGACCCCTGATTTACACAGTCCATCCAGCAAGTATGACCAGCACATGCCTGACAAAACATGAGCCACAGTACACAAATGAAAAAAAGTTTTGGCTATATAGTAATAAAATCAGGAAAGGCCTTAGGAAAGGCATTAGCATACAAGGGCTTAAGCAGATTTATCCCCAGTCACACTGTGGACAGAACTCACACCTGCCCTGTGAACTCTATGGGTTATTATCAGGTTTTTCACTCTATGTGTCTTGCAACACAATTTGACCCACTGTGAATTGGAAACCATGTAGTGAGAAATTGTTATAATGGAGTTCTAATGAATATTAGAGATTAGCAGCTATTAAGTCTAGGAACAGATAAAGTTACTGAGTAAAATGCTTAGTTTGTACCTGAAGTATATCCAGGACCGCGTCTGCCGTGCCCCCTATTTCTGTAAGGTCTACTACCTCGACCCAGTCCTTGACCATCATCAGTCACATAGCCTTTTTCCTTATCTGTACGATTTGGTGGTGGTCTAGAACTAGCTCCAATCTGTCGCAACTGCTCATCAATTTGTAATCTCTCCAAACGCAACTGGTCTACTTCCTATTTAAAATATACAAGATAACAGTAAAAATAATTTGACATTTTACTTAACAAAACCTTTCTCCTTTTCATCAGATAAAAAGTATACTGGAAATATTTCAATTTCAGCTCTAAGTTTATAGTAAACACTGTTACACAGAATTATCAGGAAATCGAACGGTCTCCTTAAAAAGAAAATTACTATAGGTAACCTATTATTGATGTCTAGAATTAAGAGATATAACAAAAATACTCAGCATTAAAATTATACTGACAGAATTTAAAGTTATTTAATTTGGCAATATTATCCAATAGATCTGCTAAGGCACAAATATGGTAGTTTGGGGACTTCTTGATAATAGGTTATTGAATAAAACAACTCTAAAATGTATGAATACAGATAAATGACATTTAAGACTTAACCAGCTAAGCTTAAAAATCACACATTGTAAATAATCTTAATTAATAAAACACTGAATGTGGGCCATCTTCTACTTTCAAAGAACAGGAACTATCTAACAGTTAACCCAAAAAGTTGGATATCATGCCTTGAAAACCTCTTAAAGACTACAACTCTGCTAAAACAAGTATGATGAACAGTATAAAGTTAATTGATCAAAATATATACCTGGGGTCCACTAATAGACCCTCACACACAATGCTTCCAATATGCTAGGTTCTGTCAAAACCAGATGATGTCTCAGCTCTAACCCTTCTCCTTCCAATTTATTCATAAACATCGATTTACTAGCTGCAGGGAACTGGATCCACAACTAGAGTAGTGGTTGGGTGTCTCAGTCAAGCAGAGGCAATCATAGGGACTGTCCACATGAACAGTCACTGGGGAAGCCCCTGTAAAGCTAAGTTCTTAAAATCTTAGTATAGCAGTTTCAGGAAAAGGGCAGGTAAGGATCTAGATGAGTGCCATCTGTGCTCTGAACCAGACATTGTTTTACAAAGGACTTAATTAAAGGAGAGACTGCCGCTGAGTGAGTGGCTTACTCCAAAAGTACAGTTATAGCTCATGGAATGGGTGGATCTTGCAAAACAGAATGGTAGTCCAGGTTATCCCATGGGGGCAAAGCAGTCATCACTTGGTGAGAGACGCCAAGCCCACTCAAGGGAAGATCTGGTGATGGGAAGCATGGCAACAGGACAGCTGCCAATAATCCAAAAAGATATTCAATTGTGAAGAATAAATCAAAAGATCTAAAGAACACTGGTTAAAAGAACAAGGGACTGACATAATGCAACCTTAAATTTCCAGGTCTTCAACATTATTTAAGCTAAGAATAGGAAGAAAAACACATACAACAGATTACACGTAAGACACACTTTAAAACAAAAGTGAATAAGCAAATCAATGGGGTATCCTACCCACACAAACCTTGCTGGATGAAACCTCTCCATTTTCAATTATTAATTGACCACCATAAGAAGGATAAGAAGTGCCTAGCTATTATGTTTTTCTTCCTTATTTACATGTAACTATAAATTGCTTCATTTTATTTAAGAAGTCAGCAGAAAAATTCTTAACAGGATAGCCTCATAAATACAACAGAAAGTTGGATTACTTTAAAAATAATATTTAGTACCCGTTACAGTATGTTTCTGATACATGTGGATACAAAGATGGAATTATAAAAGTGACATTGGTAAAATTCTATTTTGTTGAATTACAGAACAGTTGACCAAAATAAATTTTAAAAAACACCTAGTCTAGGGAGGTGATTTGCCTACAGACACAGAGCTGGTCATGGCAGAAGACTACCATCAAGTGCTGGACTGCCAATCCACTGCTTTTACTGCTATGCCCTGCAGCCTCCTGGTTCCTGCTTTCCAGATTCTAAGCTGGAGTAGGCACAGTGGTACAAATACCAACTAAAATGAGCATTTATACAAGGAGACATAAATTGCTTCTAGTTTGTAAAACGGAGTATAGAGAAAATTATGAAGGGTACACATTTAAACAGAGGACTTCATGAAACTCTGGGCTATTCCTGATAAATGACATAAAGGGGACAACAAAGCAAGTGTTACAGACATAAAATTTGGCCTGGAAAAAACTCTCAAGGGCTAGAAAGGATCAATGGGATGAAAAGGATTTTAGACAGGATTGTCTAAAGTGGATATGAGGGTTTAACAGAAGAATAATGGGAAATAGGGAAATTTCTTCAGAATGGGGATACTGATTCTTTAAATGATGGAAAACTGACTTGTGTTTTCAGAAAGAACACAATAAGCTAAACAAAATGAGTTTTTTTGTTTTATCTTTTATAGGTCTTTCATTATCATGTACAGGCTAGAAGAAATCTTAATTGTGTTAAGATTTACTATGGAGTATTTCTATTTTAGCGCAAAAAGATTCAAAGTTAAAGTTCTTCCTGTTCTCACCTTTAAATAGTTCAGATGATAATCCAAAAGAACAGTGGCATTAGCGATGCTGTCTTTTGTTCCCACAAACACAAATGGTACCATACCCTGAAATAGAAATGACAACAATAATCTTATAAAATTAATGATGAATTACAATCTGAAATATGCAAATAATGACTAAATCCCTAGCACAGGATCTGACAAACGGTAGGTACAGAAAAGTTTGTTGAAAATATGAAATACATAAAAACAAGAGTAGTTAGTATGTTTTACACATCTCCTGTGTATAAGGACAGATCAACATAGCAACCATTAAATCCATCAGGGTTACTACGATTTAAACACTATTAAATGTTGGCAAGCTTATAAATTATGTAACTCAAAATTATACAAGTTTGAAAATGAGACACATAAACAAAATGAGTACTTTAAAATACTCTTATTAAATTACTGCAGGTTTTATTTAGACAAAATTCCAAATTAAAATTAGATACTAGGGCACAAAAATAAAAACTAAATCAACTTTGCTAACCAAGTCAACAGAGTACAAATAAGAGACAAACAAAAAGAGTTAGGCTAAATTAATGTGCACTTAGTAATTATTCTGTGAGAGGGGGGAAACTGGGCATATTCATGAACATAAAATTTAACATTTCAATATAATGTACTCTGAACATTGTAAAGGACTGAACCATTAAGAAAGTTTGATCTCCCTATGATACAACTTTAAGGATAGATTTTTTGAAAAACAAGTATACTAAAAATGTGTACTTCTAGCTCATCAGTAGAAATGAGGGGGAAAAAAATTGTTTCTTGCGGCAAGTTATAGGGAAGCCTAGGCCAGTTCTGTCGGAGAAGGCAATGGCACCAGTACTCCAGTACTTTTGTACTCTTGCACTCCAGTACTCTTGCCTGGAAAATCCCATGGACGGAGGAACCTGGTGGGCTGCAGGCCATGGGGTCGCTGAGGGTCGGACACGACTGAGCGACTTCACTTTCACTTTTCACTTTCATGCATTGGAGAAGGAAATGGCAACCCACTCCAGTGTTCTTGCCTGGAGAATCCCAGGGACAGGGGAGCCTGGTGGGCTGCCGTCTGTGGGGTCGCACAGAGTCACACACGACCGAAGCGACTTAGCAGCAGCAGCAGCAGGCCAGTTCTGTAAACTAACAGCTGGCAATTATGACCTTCAAAGCTGAGAATAATTCAGTATTTCACTACTGATGAAATTCTCATGGTTACTGATAGTCACAAGTGACTAAAGAAAAGTACACAGTAGTTTTGATGTATATATATTAGAATTTTCTAGGTGAAAGAAGCCAAGAAACTTAGCAAGTATCACTCTTTTAAAAAGAGCATTTGTTCAATAGGTGTTGGTACTGCTAGGCTGCTTTTGTTTGCTTGCACTCAGTATATAGCACCTTAAACGTATGTGGGGTTGGAATAGGTTTTTTTCTTTTTCCTTCCACACGAACATGGCTGTTCAGAGGGTACAAGACTGAATAATTAGGAAATATTGCTTGCAAACTGGCATCCGTCTGGTAGGCAAGTCATTGCTTCCTAGTAACTAGAACCACCTGAAGAATCAGGTGCCACTGAAAACGCATGGGCTTCTTTTTTTCACCGAATGAACTATGGAATTAATCAGGCCTATGACCCAGATCTTTTTTTGTCAAAAACATTTTTGACTGTTGAGGTTTTTTTCCCCAACTGACTTTCTTACAAAGCAGTTAACCATATTATTTTCCAAAATGCCCTATGATGAAATGCTATGCCCTGCTCCTTGGATCACATACTATCAAAATAAGCTTTAATGCCACAGATTTAGCTGATCAACTTTGAAGCAAATAGTGAAAAGCAAAATTATCTTTCAACATTTCCAAACTGATGATGTACCCAAGTGCCACTCTATTAAGCACAGCACTAGTGGACCAGAATAGTTAAGACAAAGAAAGGCAAGAGCAGAACAGTGACCTTCAATGTAGATACCAGGAAAAAGTGATCCCCTGATCTGGGATGAGAACTGGACTCCCCCGCACAGAGGAATGTCCAATCCACTTGCAGTTACATTTCTCTTTATAAAATGCTATTTTCGCTTTTAATCTCTTGTTACTCATAACTTTTCTTCCCATCAACAGTTCATACAGGCCAGATGAGGCGGCATGCCCTCAAGAAACTAACAATGTAAGGATAAAACAAGTAAACATCTATGTGCTAAGTGCTACAGACAGGGATGACCACATCAGATTATCAAAGGGGAGAAAGGCTCTTGAGCTCAGGGGGAGGGACCTGATGGCAAGTACACAAGGAAAGAGGCACATGGAATAAGCCCACAGCAAGGTGGCAAGCTGGAGAAAACAGAGGGCTTCTGGCAGAGGAAGCATATGCATGTATCTAGGAGCAACAAGCAGTAGACAGCAGTGTTTGGACAACTCTAAGTATGGCTCAAGCCTCTCTCCAGTGCAAGGAAGAGGAGTGGTAAGAGATGATATTGGTCAGGTGGCTGTGAAAAAAAGGCCTTGTAAGCAACAGGAAGGAGTATCAGCTTTCTCCCCAGGGCAATGGAGCAAAAAAACCCACAGACACACCTCCACCATGCCCCAATTCTGATGATCATTTGAAAGTCTTTCTTAACAAGGGGAATAAACATTAAAATATAAAATTAAAATGTATTTTTCAAGGAATGGTTTCCTACCTGCCAAGCCTTGAGTTCAGGTTTCTGGGATTCCCCTGCTACAATGGATGAAACCACTAACACCTAAAGCAGTATAAGGAATGCAAGTGATGTCATTAACTATAACAAATGATACACAGAAGCCTGAACGCAGGACTTTCACTGTAGGACTTCTAAATTCGTTTCTAAACAATTCGGTTAGTTCAAATATTGAAAGTCAGTTTAAAAATATGGCTTTAGGTAACAATTTATGCATCTAACACAAGGTACATTTGGATATATTATAACCTGCAAAATTTCAAGAGCTAGAGCATGAAAAAATTAAAGTCCACCCTCAGAAGAAAAATGTGACCACTAAATGCAACCCCATATTTTATGTTTACAGCATAAGATTTGTCACTGTGAATAAACTGAAAAGTAATTATCTCATTGGTCTGTAATATCTTGTAAGCTGGCAATCAGATCTGAAACAGATATAGCATGAATAGTCTATAAGCCTAACCAGACAACATACCCAAAACAACAACTGTGACATTTGGGGCAAAGAAATTACTTACAGTATAATTCCAAGTGACAATTATTTCTTACCCTCTGGACTTTTGTGCTGTTAGGTTGTGAAAAGTGAGTGCTGTTTTCCTTTATATCTGTATGTTTTTTATCTTCTGAGGGAATAGGTCCAACCCTTGAGTTACTGGAAGGTAGGGAATTTGGTGGCATCATTTCCTTGGTGAAAAACACAAAACATAAAAGAGGAAAAAAAGGATCCATTTTTAAAATTTTACTTAGCACCATTATTATATCAATGATCATCTTTTTTAAGAACAGAAACTATTATAGACAGTTTTGGTAAACAAACTTAGAGAATGCAAAAACTGTGCAATAAAAATGCACACAGATTGCAGTTAAAAGAACCTTTCACAAAAGCAAAGACTAGACAACATATGAAAATTATGGCAATTTGGAAGGATTTTATTTTAAACAGTATCATTGTATAGAAGAGCACGCCCTCACCTCCTCCATCCCAAATACTTCAAAAAATGTAAGGCAACACAAACACAAACATACAAACTAAAAAAGCCAAAAGATGAAAGCCAAAAACCTAATTAGTATCCCAATTTTGTCTCTACCAGTAACTTAAGTGATTTGAAGTGTGCTTCAGATTTTGTTTTTACATTTGTGATGGCCCATGCTAAAAATCTAGAAATAAGACTTAAGGAGTTAAAGGGACTAATACACAATCACAGCATCAGAGACTAGAAAGAGGCCGTCATCTATAACTCCAATTAGCTGGCATGCCTGACAGAGGTTTTACATTCACATTATGTGCATATTAGAGGCCTCTAAGTTACTGTGTCAAATAAAAGACTTTATTAGATAAACCAAAAACATGCACTAGAAACATACCTCTTCTTGTGGAACATTTTTCTCATTTTCAGCCTCAATTCTCACCCTCACAACTCCTGACTTGTCCACAATCTCTTGAATCAGTTTTCCATTTTTTCCTATTACTTTGCCTAAGTTAAAAAATGAATAATTCATGTTTGGTTTTAAAATCACACACCTCAAACCAGTAAGCACACCCTACTGTAAACTATAACATTTTATATATGTATAAAATTTCATATAATTTGAATTCTATCTCAAAACCAAAACAGAGACTTTTTTCAAAAACAAACAAACAAACACAGTTTTTCATTCTATGAAGTCATCACAGTTCAAACTCCTTTGGTCTGGTATGAATTGAGTCACAACTTGTGAACTGTCAGGATAATTTTGCATTTTTAAGGCAGTTCAAAATATGCTCTTATTTGGCATACAAGGGCACACTTTAAATGTTCAGATAGAGTGGTGTGTATCCTTCTTTCTGCAAAGCTCTATAAAAAGAATTAATGAAAAGGATAAATAATAGAAAATACAATTGCTTATTTCACAATTTCAATCCTATCTGTATCTGATTTACACCTGCTTCTTTGCCCATGGCAAATATTTTTAGAATTTTATACGGCACATTTATAAGACACTCTAAAAGCGGCATAAGCAGCTATGCTGCTGCTGCTGCTTAGTCGCTCAGTTGTGTCCTACTCTTTGGGACCCCATGGACTGTAGCCCGCCAGGCTCCTCTGTCCATGGGATTCTCTAGGCAAGAGCACTGGAGGGGGTAGCCATCCTTCCTCCAGGGGGATCTTCCCAACCCAGGGATCGAACCCTGATGTCCTGCATTGCAGGCATATTCTTTACCGTCTGAGCCACCAGGGAAGCCCATAAGCAGCTATACATTCATCTAGAAGTACACATTCTTCAGGCCAATGTGTTAGTGGACTACTACTCTTGTGCGTGACTCACAAATTAAACTAGTATGCTAGAAGGTGATTAGTTACAGAATAAAAGATTAAGAAATCACACTTTAGCTTAACACCACAATGAAAAAGTTTAAAACCAGTTCCAGATTAAGTTTTATCGTATCATCTGTTAAAACTCTGAAGACTTCAAACACCAGCAATAGAGAGGCACTCAAATCTCTCTCACTTTAAAAAATTTAATCATATACTTAGCTGGGAAATGACTGCTTTCAGAGCCAGCAAAACAAGACATTCCAAATACTAAAAACAACTGATTGTAGAAATCTACATACGAATTACATCCAATTGCAAGGGCACTCCCAGGTACTTAAAGCAAGCTGAGCTGGCCATGCCCATAAATGGGTTTGCCCCACCACTTCATCTAAGGTAGGGATGGGGATCCTAAACAATTCCTAAATGAAATCCTAAAGGATATCAACCCTGAATATTCATTGGAAGGACTGAAGTTCCAAAACTTTGGCCACCTGATGCAAAGAACCCACTCGCTGGAAGATATCCTGATTCTGGGAAAGATCAAGGGGGAGACAGAGGATGAGATGGTTGGATGGCATCACTGACTCAGTGGACATGTTGTTTAGTTGTTCAGTCACGTCTGACTCTTTCCGAGCCCATGAATTGCAGCTTGCCAGCCTTCCCTGTCCTTTACCACCTCCCAGAGCTTGCTCAAACTCACGTCCATTGTGGAAGGACGGGGAAACCTGGCGTGCTGCAGTCCATGGGGTCACAAAGAGTTAAACATGATTTAGCGACTGAACAACAATAAAGGAAAAAAACAGGAATGAAAATTTGCTGAGCCAATCCTAGATAAAAATGCAGGGAAAGCCTTCTCAAAGCAAGACCTTGTGGTTCTTCAAATCAGAATAGCCTTGGTATTCCTGCTGTGTGTGCCAGTCTCATTTACCCCCACAACCTCTTCTGCCTGGTCAGTGGTCAGGGAAAAGAACTGACACACTAAATCAGGACTCCTGACCTAGGTGTTTCTGCAATTATTTCTGTTGTTCTTCCCCTCAAATGAAAAGGGAAAGAAGGAGGAGGGAAGTTACATGGAGTCTTCCCATTTTTTTTTTTCTTTAAATCTGTAGCACATTTTCATGAATTGATGCTGATTTTAATAAAGGTCTTTTAAATGAGTTAGCAAAAGGAAAAAGGAGATTTTGGCACATGTTTCTACTAATATCTTAACAATCCTATATATAGATAGATAGGATATATACAATTTTATGTATTTATATAAATACATATATCCTGTGTATTAACTATGACTGAACAATTAAATTCAATGTCAAAATGGGTGAAGAACAAGCAAATTATTAGAAAAGTTTGTGGGAAATAAGAGATATCTTGTTTGAAATCTGATTTTTTAGCACTTTGAGTGATAGGTTTTTAGAAAACACTTTACTGAATAAAAGGAACAAAATATAATTAATTTCAGTTCCATTGTTATTGTTGTGTTAGTCACTCAGTCGCTTCTGACTCTCTGTGACCCCAAGGCTTCCCTGGTGGCTCGGACAGTAAAGACTGCCTGCAATGCAGGAAACCCGGGTTCAATCCCTGGGTTGGGAAGATCCCCTGGAGAAGGAAATGGCAATCTACTCCAGTATTTTTGCCTGGAAAATACCATGGACAGAGGAGCCTGGCGGGCTACAGTCCATGGGGTCACAAACAGTAGGACACGACTGAGTGACTAACACTTTCACTTTCATTCTAACTATAAAATGTATGCAACTGCTTGACAATCTGTAAATAAGAGGAAAAAATACCATTCACAAGCCCACTTCTCCTGAGGTAATCAGGAGAGTGCTAATCATACATTTCCCATACACACAACTGGCAGTGACATTACATCATCATGCTCTTTAGTTGACTGTATGTAGTATATAGTTGAGAAAATAATTCTGCATTATTTCACTAGTATTTACATTTTATCCTCAAACTGATTTTCTTTGGGTGAAAAATACTATTCTAAGTGTTTTTATAATGGCATAGGAAGATGTTTACAATTCTATGCTGACAAAAACAGCAAGCTAAGTAGAAGTGAAAGTATGTGAAGAAAATGCACAGAGTCCTTATTTTCTCTTTTAAACCTTCCAAAGGGCATGCATTACTTTTTGTAATTAGCCAAAGTTAAAAATGTTTTTTTGGAGAAGGCAATGGCACCCCACTCCAGTACTTTGTCTGGAAAATCCCATGGATGGAGGAGCCTGGTAGGCTGTAGTCCATGAGGTTGCGAAGAATCGGACATGACTGAGCGACTTGACTTACACTTTTCACTTTCATGCACTGGAGGAAGAAATGGCAACCCACTCCAGTGTTCTTGCCTGGAGAATCCCAGGGATGGGGGAGCCTGGTGGCTGCTGTCTATGGGGTCACACAGAGTCGGACGTGACTGAAGTGACTTAGCAGCAGCAAAAATATTTTTTAAATGTAGTATGTCCCAATTTTATTGATAAATTTAAAACATATGCAGTATTCTGATAAAACTCCACTTTGCTGATAGATTTTACTAAAGATAACTGCACTATTGAAGAGCACGGGTGGAGAGCTCCTATGTTATTTACACATGATTGTGATGGTCATGAAACGAACTCAAGTCAAAATGAAGAATTACAGCTGATGTTGCAGAAAGCCCAAGAGACATTCAGAATTACTTCTAGCTTTGGAATTTATTAGATTTAAATAACCTATATTCAGATCTTCAACGCTGAGGTAACTGTTAATTTTATAGCCCCATTAGAGAGATCAAATACCAATCTACTCTAAATTATAAAAAGGCCCCAAATGGCATTCATTTTGAAAAAACATTATTTAACATATAAATATATACAGCGAAAAGGCTGTGCAAAACTTATCCTTCCAGGAACCAGTAGGTTTGAACTAGCAAAGCAGTATCTTTTGTATGCCTTCTGAAAATGTAATCTTTGAGTGTATTTAACCAAATATTTTTTTGTATACTGCAGCAATAGACTCTATTTCAAAGACTAAGCTTCAGCTAAATGACTCCACAATGAGTGAAAATGGAATTCTATGAGCATAAGTAAGTTATTTACCTAACTTGTTTTTGTAGTGCGTGTCAAAAGCAATTTGTGACTCACCTACTAAGTTCCTTGGAACTTGTATGACATCTTCAGCAAATTCAAGAAAGCTTCGAGCCTTTTTCACTGCATCCTGATCCTAATCAAAATGGGGAAAAGGTTTAAATCAACAGAAGATGAGCTATCTGAAATATTGTTTTTATTTTAGAAAAAACTATTTAGTAAAATATTTACCTCCCCATAAATATGAAATGTGCAGGTATCTTCATCTAGATCAATAGCAGTGACCCCAGGTACCTTTCTAGCTTGCTGAATATTAGCACCATGAGTACCAATAGCTAGACCCATTAGATCTTCTCGTACAACAAACTGTTCATGAAACCTTGAGGCAAGCTGCCTTGAACTCTGAAGAGAAATGCACATCTGATTAGTATGCTTTATCAACTATTAAGACAACTGTATTTAGGTCAGCCATGTAAATTATCTTGACCCTGTGTATCAGTTTCTATTGGAAACTAACAGGTTTAAGAAAATATTTTGCACAGCTTAAGTACTTTTTAGGTTACTAAAGGTCTATGTCATTTGATATATTTTTGTTAATAGGAAAGGGCTTGTTGACAATTTTCCAAGGTAACCTTTGAAAACCTATTTGCAAGGCTGCCTTAGTTAACCAGTGACATCAATGTAATAATTAAGAAGCAGATCAACTGTTCCCAAATAAAAACCAGCTCACTGGGTCTGACAGACTCAATATTAAGTAAAAAAAAATTTTAAATACCATCTTCACAGAACACTGTATTCATTTCATTTTATTAAAGGATATTGGTGTGTATATTTTTCTAGAAATGGTGCCATTTATATAACATCACTAGATACTGTGGGTTTAGATACCTCTCTGATGAACATTAAAAGGACACCCTCCTACCACCACCCCCAAACCTGAGTAAAGGAATCATAAAAATTGTTGGTACATTAAACTGAATAATTACAAAGTCAGAGATTTACAACTTATCTTACATATCTGTCTGCAACCTAAAACAAGATCAGAGTCTGTAAGACCTTGTGATCTGGATCCACAAGTATGATGAATTCTTTATATTCAGTGATGACTTAACTACATTATACTGACACCCCAAAACTTGTGGATAATCACTCTCTTTAGATAGTATCATCAGTATTACCAAAATTTAATGTTTAGTTCTAGCATGCCATTAATGAAAACCAAACATATTAGTGGCTCATGTTGAAAAATGGAAATTTCTTATCTGAATATGTGGATCTCTTTAATATTAGTAGTGAGGAAAGATAGGCATGCACACTAGTTTCTCATTATTCAAACATACCTGATAATCTGAATGAATGTTAACTACTATAAACAATTTTAAAAGTATAAAATCCTTTTTGTAGATTAGAGTAAAAAAGTGAATCAAATATTCCTAGGACTTTTCAAGAGGTCATGTTTTTTGACTCCTGGTTGATTCACCTGGTTCATTCTTTTCACTGATAATTCACTGATAAATGATAAGCCAAAGTTATGATAACAGATCATTTAAGAAGAATCAGATGTTTAAGAAGAGGTAAATGAGTATATTTCCATATTACTCACAATGAAAGTAAGGAGGCTGTTCTGGCCTAAAAGCTATGAGAGAATCACTAAAGAAACCACAAACTTGTGAACACAGGGACATCAAGAAAGAATGAGAGTAAAAAGTAATTAAATAGACCTCCATGGCCAAAAAGAAAATAAAGGAGCAAAAGGAGATATGAATGTCTCCTCTCCGGCTAGGTGTTCAGCAATCTCAATTAAGTTGGAAGGTGGCAAGTTTTACAGACTTTTACAAGAATACAGCCTTTAGTAGTGGTCACCTTTTCTCTTCAAATGCAGTCTGGAACTCCTTTTTTTTTTTTTTTTTTTACTATTTCAACTGCTTGGTGTTTTCCCTCTAATGAAATGAATAATGATGAGGAAGTCTGGAATCTGACAATTACATACTGGAGTTGGCACATTAAACTAAAATCCATTTAGTTTCTATGGTAATGGATGGAAGTACTAAACAGTTATCAATGAAAATAAATGCATGGTAATGAAAATTATTGGAAGATTAATAAAAGTAGATAAAATGCACCTTAAAAGACGAAATAGTAAGTTAGGGAAAGAGCCTCTGGCAGGAATCTGAAGACAGGAGTTTTAAAGAGTGACAACCAATTAGAATGAAGAAGTTCTATACCCTTTTAAACAGAGATAAACATACATAATGAAAGGAATATGATTAGATATTTAAATACTCTCTAGTACTTTAATGATAACATGTTACATGGGAGCAGCATTGCTTCACTTTATTAGCAGCTTTGATGAACTTCTAGCAAAAAGTGAGTTGGCCAGAAGTTCCTTAACATACATAAACTGCTGCTGAATTCTGAAACCTCAGGCATAAAAATTTTAGTATGATTATGCATTGTACAGTTTAACTTTTTAAAATATAGAATACAAGGAATTGCTAAGAACAATAAACAAAGGACAAGCTGCCCAAAGTCATGTTTTGTAACCACACAGTTATCATTTCTAGATAGCCTTACAAGCATCGCTAGGGAAAACCACATACCTCCAGCTGCTTACTGGCTTCTTCATTTCTCAGTATCAGAGACAGCTTAGTGCGCAGACTCCGAAAGTGCATGTCAATCAGCATGTGTGCTCGCTTTGAGGTGACCTCACTGATGGACTGAAGGATATTTAAAAAAAACAAAAAAAAAGTTATGATCAAAGCAAATGCCCTAAATGAAGCACACCAAAATAGACAACTCAGAAACACTCACCAAAACCACGAGCTGATAATTTTCTGGATCGTAAGTTACAGAAAAGGCACCAACTGCCTTTTTAAAGTCTTTATGTGCAGATTCCTTGGCACACC